>NC_057808.1:439056258-439091651 GCF_018294505.1 Triticum aestivum
AACTATAAGGGCTTTTCTCCAGTCTGTCGAAAATCTATGAGAAATGAACTTACATTTTCATAATACTAGAGGGTACCCTGCGCATTGTCCCAGGAATTGGTTGATGAAAATATAAGAACCAAAATTGAAAATGCATATGACTTATTATATTTCATCTCTACTACTATAGTACACACTTCTTTGAATATTTGAATCAACCTTCTTCTAGCCTGTTTACCCGCAACTTACAGAACAGATTCATCTGTAGCCGTCCACTCTATTAGATCGAACGGCCCATGTCTCCTGGATTCGCCACCCACGTGATCCCGCCAAACCTGGAAAAATGAGTCGCCCTTCTGGAGAACTCCACAACACACGGCCGCCTTCCAGCAAATCGATTGCCGCCACCAACCTCCCTCCTTTCATCTCACGGTGGTCTGCTGAAGCCTCCCCTGATGCTCTCTGTACGCAATTTCTCTAGCCCGTGCGTCACACACCACCACCTCCACCGGTTCATCCCCTCAGTCGACACCCCCAGAACATGTGAATTACCTCCACCTCCAGATTGCAGATCCACCCTGTCTCCTTGCAGGTTCTGACTTGCTTTGAAATTCCTGGTGAGTCCAGGCTCACGGGAGCTGAACATCCTTCTACGGCCAGCTGGCCACAAGCAAGCTAGCCCATCCTTTTCTGTTACTTTGGGAATTTTGTGACGATTTTTTCTATGAGAATGTTGCCAAGTGATTCTTCTTGCCAATGTTGATGTGATATACAGTTATACATATCCACTGGTCTGGTTGTAGCTTGCTGATTTTTTCGACTTTTCTTGCACGCAAGGTGTTTGTATTTTTGTCCAAACTGCTATCTGTTGGTAGACCATAAAAGGCAGTGCTATATGAACATAAAGCACATGTCCTCATTGTGTTTATACTCATAACTATTTGTAAATTTGTATATGCTTTAGTTAATTTTCTCAGATTTAGCAACCTAAAAAAATCATGTAATGCTTATACCGTAGGTCGTGTGCTTATAGCAATCAAGAATCGAAGTCATAACCACAAGCCATCCAGTAAAATCCACAATATGGAAGGCCATGTTCTTGCCAAAGATATTACAAATGTTCACTGGACGAATCAATGTGCGTGTTTTTTTTACTGGCGCCTAATTATTATCCTTATCGATCTTTGCCTTGATATACCATGTGTTTTTGTGCTGTTTTGTTTGGTGGGGAAATAGTAGATGTCGCTGGAAAGCATAAAGATCCTTTACATGAAACCAGAAGTGCTATGAAAATGAATTCTTATCATCCTAAGCATTTCCGCGACCGGGATAGATCTGCAAATGACTTCATATCAGAGGGAAGCCTATTTGCAAAGAAATAGTGATTATAAAAGAATGAGACGTGAGTCCAGTACAAGCTGTAACAATGCACAACCAGCTGCACAGTAGGAAGATTCAAGAGCTAATAAGAACATATACATGACAGGTTTCAGTCATTAGCTTGTCCTTGTGAATGTTCTAGACCAAAAGATCTATTTGCGTGGTACTAGATTCTAGCACATACAATACTTAAATCTATAGATTTACCACTCCTTTATGAGTTATAGCATATAACAGAAATCTAGCAACAGAAGTGAGCACATGTATTTTTTATGATATAGAGCCGTTAGGCTTCACATGTATGTGCAAGATACAAATATTTTTCAGTTTTAACATAGAACAGAAACATCCTATTAACAGAAGTGAACGCATTCCTTTTCTAAATGAAGAGCATTCTTTACTCATTCGGAATCAGAGTTACAGAGTCATTGCAAGCCAACTCAACAATGGTGGGACATGCTCCATCCATAGATTAGTAATCCTAATTTGATGTCCAAATGATGGAGAATGCTAGGAGAAGATTACATTTGAACAAATTTTGATCCCATGATGTGACTTACCACTTTGAGAATATTAACTTTGAGTTTGTAAAGTAAGTGTTAAGCAAAATTACTCTTGACATGTTTTGGAAATTAAAAAAAAAACAATTTGTTCAGGACCACTGTAACTCGGCAAGAGGTTGTGAAGCTAAAACTCCATAGACAAAGTGCTTGGCTTGTACTTAAATTTTTTTTGTTTGCATAAAATTGTAATGAACATTGCACACGTGCAAAGCACGTGCCTTCGACTAGTTATATATAGTTGTAAAATATTTATTGAATATAAGTAGAATAATTGAATGGAAAACACTTTCCCATGCATGGTTGATGTTGAGGTGGGGTTTTCACATCCATGATTGCATGTTGAGGTGGGCTTATCTTATTCATAATTAAATGGTAAGATGGCATGCTTGCATGTTGAGATAAATAAGTTGGTGGTGATGACTCTCTTTGGTGCATAGGATTCATATTATATGAACAGAAATAATACGATTCGATAAATTGCAAATCGGCTTGGTTGTTCTCACAAGTAAATTGCCTGCTAGAAATTTTGATCTCAAGTAGATTTAAAATCTGAACCCAAGCATTAAATTTAGAAAAAGGCCCATTTTACTACCCTGAACAAAGTCGATAGTTCACATAACCCGCAGAAGTTCAAAATGGTTCACTTAACCCCTTCATAAAACCAATACCGTTCAACAATCAGCCAAAGTGGATTTGGTCAGGTGATTTTGCTGAGTTGGACTCGGTCAAGGTTGTTTTGTTGACCGTAGGGCCTCCTGCTCCTTCCATGTGTAGCCTAGGGCCTCTCCGGCCGGCAACGCACGTGGCCTGGCCACCAGCGGCGACAGGTGTGGGGAGCTGGGGGTCACCGGCGGCGACCAGTACGTTGGGCTGGGGCTGAACTAGGAGCACCGTGGCTCATTCTTTCCCTATCTCTCTCAGATTCGAGCACCGGATCAAGTACCACAGAGCGCCACCAGCCGTCGACGTAGCCACCGGCGACCCCTCGCCAAACCACTATGTCCAAAGCCTCCAAAATCTCACGCCGGTCCTCTGCACCAAAGGATTCAAGCCCATACTCCCGGAGTCAACCCATCGGGTTGTCTTCTCCGACTGCAGCCACTGGACGCTGATGAATGCTTTGTCGCACATAGACGAGCCCCAGCCTAGCCTTCACCACCGTTAGACTCGCGGTGAGCCTCTCTCGGTTCTTCCTCTCCTTGAGAGCTAGCACTCGTGTTGTAGTTGTCGTCCACGCAAGCTCAGCGTCGCCGTTCTCCTCATTGCTGAGCTCCCCTTGTGTCGTTATGCTACCTACAGTACCCCCATAGGTCCGTAGATTTCGCCCAGCTGCTTAGTTCGCTTGGGTTCGTGCCGTAACACCGACGTTGTCAGAGCAGTGCCTCTGCCGCCGCTCAGCTCCTGTTGACGTATAATGTGCTGCCTAGTCTCTTCCATCAGATCGGTCTTTTGGTTGCATTGGCTAGAGCATGCACTTCTAAATGGTATCGGAGCCAAGAGGTCTTGAGTTCAAGACCCGGCTGGCGCAATTAAATTGCAGCCCACTTTCGGTCCACGTTTAGGCCTGAGGGAGCCGCACGTGAGGGGGAGTGTTGACGTATAATGTGTTGCCTAGTCTCTTTCATCAGATCGGTCTTTTGGTTGCATTGGCTAGAGCATGCACTTCTACAGCTCCATCAGTAGCCTGCTTCCAGCCATCCCATGGCCTCCTACAAACACCCATGGATGCGCGCGAGCGCAAGCTATGCCTTGGTAGCCTCCAATGCCACCGTCGTGGCCTCCGGCGGAACACCGCCATGATTTGAGGTCGTCGGCAGTTAACCCCGACCGTGCAGACATGCGGTGTCATTAGTTTTGGTTGATTAAGGTTAGTTCGAGACAGTGACATGTGGGTCCCCCACTGTTAATGTAGTTAGGGCTAAATAAATACCCTGTTAGTTTATGTGCCACTGAGATGTGGGCCCCATGTGTCATATTTGACCAGCACAGTCAGCGTTGACCGGACCCAGCAGTCAGTGAGAGTGGCGAGGAGAGAGGGACTCACCTCAGGTCCTAAATATATGTTTCCTAAAGCATGATCATTGGAGCTTAAGACCGAAATCTCCGGTCTCATCCACAAACTCCATTTCCCTTAATAAGTTAAACCATTGCAATTCATCTGTTCCATTTGCACGGGGGGAGGGGCTAC
Source organism: Triticum aestivum (assembly GCF_018294505.1). NCBI lineage: Eukaryota > Viridiplantae > Streptophyta > Magnoliopsida > Poales > Poaceae > Triticum > Triticum aestivum. Next base: position 439,060,369 of record NC_057808.1, read on the forward strand.
CACTTCAACTTGTTCCATTTGCATGGTGGAGTCTTGCAAGTCTCCTAAAGCATGATCATTGGAGCTTAAGACCGAAATCTCCGGTCTCATCCACAAACTCCATTTCCCCTAATAAGTTAAACCATTGCAATTCATCTGATTGATCAGAAACAATCAAGTCCAGCAGCTCTTTCCTAGAGGCTTGCAAAGATGGAGGGATACTATCTTTGAGCTGAGGGCAAAGATAGAACATGCATGATGCTCACTGGTCTGGGTAGCATTGGAGCTAATTTCGAGTCCACGTCTGTAAGCAGGCCAAATACAGAGGTAATCTGGTGAAAGATAAGCCATTCACACCATCTTGGATTCATAGCTCTGATTTGCACCCAGACTTGTTGCGCCTTGGAATGGTCATGAATCCCGGCTTTCAACACTTGTACATTTACCATCACATCCTCTTTGACAAGACCAAAGCAAGCATAACCTGAGAGCGAGAGCTGTGGAGGCAAACCAAACAGCCCCTGTTTTGGCACGGATCACGTGCAGTTCAGTGCAGAGTATCGTGTATTTTGTGTGTGTGTGTGTGTTTTTTTGATAAAACGAACAGCTGAGCTTGGTGGAACGGAACAAAGGCAAACATTGGTTTGGTATATAAATGCGATGGATGCCCGCTTGTGAGAGCAATGGAGTCGGACGAGTAAAAAACAAGGGGGTTTGTTATTACAGTATCGTTTACCGGTGGTACGATCGATGTTGTTGGCCTCGAGGTTTGGACGGTTCGTATGATCGTGTGCGTATGGGCACGAATCTTTCTCTCTTTTTTGCTCGCCCGACGGACAGCCGGTTTCAACGGGTCCTGCCTGTTCTTGGGGGGCGGCCTGCATAGGACCATGCATGGATGCGCCGTGCCAAGTGCGTGTCGATCCCTGGTGCCACAGAGTTCCTTTGGTAAACAAACGTTGACGAGTACATACGATCAGCTACAAGTGCTCGTGGCGGAGAGGCCAAGCACGGTGCACCCATGCATGACATTAACATCACGGTGCCACGCGGACATTAACATCACGAATTCATTTCACCCGCAAAAAAAAAACATTACGAATTCATTTATTTTATTTACGATCCACTTCCTGTTTGAAATACTACTCGTAGTACTACTACAAGGCGCAGCGTAGTGTACAAACTTGGGGCCTTTCACGTAGGGTAGGAGGAAAACTGCAATAAATGGACGCCGATATGAGGAAAGGCCGCGCCTGCCTGCCACCGTGCGTGACAGGCGGCAAGTGCTCCGGCCAGTGGACGCGCGCGCGCGGGGCCCACTTGCTACAAGCCCATGCCGGCCTACACCGTGCGACCAGAATCGCACGGCCCTGGTTTGATCACCCGTCAAACCAGGCAATGACCACCCCACCGCCCACCTCGCCCCCGCGTGCCGCCGTGCAGGCGCACTGCCCCACGCCACGGACTCTCTCACCGCCACCCCACCGCTCTCCTCCTCTACCTCCGCGCCATTGCGCCTCCCCAACATTTAAACAGCCACGCCAAACAAATCCACACACGCCGCCCCGTACTGCTCCACTGTACCACCACCACCCGCACTGCTGCAACACAGTCCCACTCTCCCACTATCCCCCAGCTCCAGCTCCAGCCGAGCTAGCTCCCATCGCCGCCACGCCGGCAATGGCGACCCCGTGCCCCCTCCCCGCCCTCCTCCTCCTCACCCTCGCCGCGCTGTCCCTGTCCCTGTCCCCCACCCCGGCCGCGGCGGCGCGGTTCGCGTGCAACGCCACGGCGCCGCGGGCATCCACCTGCCAGGCCCTGGTCTCCTACTCCCCGCCCAACGCCACCACCCTGGCGGCCGTCCGCGCGCTCTTCCAGCTCCGCTCGCACCGGGCGCTGCTCGCCTCCAACAACCTCCCGCCCTCCACGCCCACCACCGCCCCGGCCCCGTCCCCGGTCCGCGTCCGCCTGCCCTGCCTCTGCTCCGGCGGGGCCGGCGCCACCTTCCAGCGGCCCACGTACAAGGTCCGCGCGGGCGACACGCTCGACGCCGTGGCCCGCGGCGCCTTCGCGGGGCTCGTCACCTACCGCGACATCGCCGCCGCCAACAACGTGTCCGACCCCAACCGGGTCGCCGTGGGGCAGGAGCTCTGGGTGCCCCTGCCCTGCAGCTGCGACCCCGTCGGGGGGGAGCCCGTCGTGCACCTCACGTACGTCGCGCCTGCCGGGAGCTCCGTCGCCGGGATAGCGGAGGAGTACGGGACCACGGAGGAGACGATACTGGCGCTCAACCGCATGCCCGACGCCAAGAGCCTCCTCGCCGGCCAGGTCCTCGACGTGCCGCTCCGAGGTAATGCCGCCACAAAGATCTCTCTCCTTTTGCTATGCATTTTCGCCTCCTCTTTTTGTGTTGTTCTGTTCAGTGATAAACCGTTAGGATATCTCTTCTTTTTGCGATAGTTTGCTACTGATTGTACATTGTGCTTGTGCTATATGTAGTTCTTTATTATTGGTGCATCCAACAAATTATAGGATGCAATGGCGGTTGCTGATGTGAAGCTGCATCTATCAAACATTTTCTGAACTCTTTTTAGGTTCTTTCTGCTGGTAAAAGTGGAGGGAGCCATGGAGGTGCTTTGCCAACACAAAGTTGAAAGTTCTATCTCTTTTCTTGACCCTCTTTGACTCTTTGTAGATTGTAGTACGAGTAGTAGTACTTTTTCACAATGTCCCGAGGTTGCTTTTCAGATTGTTTGCCCTGAAAAGTTGTGCTTGTGATGGGCAAAAAGGGGGTTTTCTACCTTGCAAGTTGCAACACATATCATACTACCTTGGTTCAGATTAGAGTCTTGGATATGCTGCCACTTGAATCTGAAGTTATGAACAGTTAACATTTCCCGTATGGTATGGTTGATTCCAGGAGGTTAACCCATCTTCTTTCTCTGAGGAAAAAATTGGACCAAAAGAATTGTAGTACTACTAGCCGGGTTAAATTATCGTAGCAGGACCAAATGACTCAGTCAAGAATCTGTCTGTCTTTTAATTTGCAAGTCATTCAATATGTTCATACATATGCGACCTGGTTAATTTGCGTTCTCCCATTCATGACAATGCCTGTATATGTTGAGATGCTCGTTACAGTTTACTTTCTGCTCTTTATCTCTCTGAATTTGACTGAACTGCTGTCATCAAGCTTAACCTGTCATAGTGTCATGAACGTTGTAACGCTTCCGCAAGTTAATACTCTCCATATCATATACTTTTTGTTTGCGAGGGACATCGTATACCTTCGAATTGTACAGTTACTCATACAGAGTTCAGTTTAGGAATTCTGGTTTAACATACCGTGATACTTGTGCAGCTTGCTCTTCTGCCATTAGCAGCTCGGCCATCGACCGCAACCTCCGCGTCCCGAACGCGAGCTACATCCTCACGGCCAACAACTGCATCATGTGCGGCTGCAGCTCCACCACTTGGCAGTGAGTAACTTCGTGGGCTAGTCAGCTTCTTGTCATTCCTACTAAATCATAATGTACATGCCACTGAAACTGACGAAATCTGAACTTGGCAATGCTCTGAAAATGTTCAGGCTGGACTGCCAGCCGACGCAAGGGTTGACACCCTCCTGCCCGGCGGCGAAATGCGGAGACCTGTTCCTGGGGAACACGTCGACGTCCGCGACCTCGACCTGCGAGAGCACGACGTGCTCCTACGCCGGCTACACGAACAGCTCCTCGTTCACCATCCTCGCCAACCTCACCACCAGCTCCGTGTGCAACGGTGAGCGCTAGCCATTAGCTGTACATTTTCATTGTTGTGTACAAATGCCATTGTCATTGACACCGGCTTGTTGGTTGTGGCAGCTGCTGGGATATCGCCGGCCGCGCAGCCGTCCCACTCCTTGGCGTCCAGATTGGGGTCGCCGGCGCGGTGGTCGGAGCTGATCGTCGGGCTCCATGTCGCTCTACTGTGCCTCGGGTTTCTGCGCCGTGATTGAGTAGCAATTCAGATTCTTGTCGCTGGACGTGTAGTTCTGTCTTGTGAGTAATTTGGGACGCGCTGCATGTGCATGTGCGGCTCCGGTTTGCAGGATGTGTTAGAAGGCAGACGTTAGGGGAACACTCGCTCTGTGTTAGAAGGTGCTCGTAGATCAGATCGGGGCAGATTTGTAGTGCCGAACAGTATTTCCAGCGTTCTTGGTTTTGGCCTGGTGTTATCACTGTTTTGCTATAAAATGGGGACCCTCTTTGTTTTAGGATTTCGCTACAAACCGAACTCCAGGCTTTTAACCATCCGAACTCCACGCTTTTAACCATGACAAATTAAACGTGTTTTTAGGATGGCAATTCCTTTTAGCAAGCATGGCAATTCCTTCAGTTTTTGGCAATGATTTGCTATGCTTCTTAGAGGGAATTTTCATCCTTGTGTCAACATAATTTGCCATTAAAAAGGCGTTCACTATGGATTCTTCGCGATTAAAGACACATAAGAAATTAGATTCGGGGAGATAAGTGGCTAGTCAATGCTAGACTCAGAGAACAATATCTGGCTCTATATAATATTGTACATCATGTTGAAAATATGAGCAAATTATGATGAGATTTAATCCGAATAAACACAAAATAAATCAAGACAGCAATAACACAGATTTCATTAATCATGCGGACTAGCATAGTAGATGAACAGACCGAATCTAAGGCATAGACCAGAATCATGAATTCTACCATGATCTCGAACAAGAGGGATAAAATCACATACGGTGCAATGGGAGCAGAACCGTTGGCACTGGCGTTGTCGCCCATGTCGTTGAGGAAGAGGTTGGCGAGGTCGGGGAAGAAGTCGTCATTGCCAGCAGTCGCGCGAGTGCGCTTCCAAAAACCTGATCGTCCCTCTCCCGTAAAGGATCACGTGAGGCGGGGTTCAGGAGGCCTGTTGTCCCTTCTCACGGTGCACGCCGGAAGGAGGGATGGAGAAGACTTGCGTGGCGGCGCAATGATCTGAAACGGTGCGAAACCATATGATGCGACGGCGGCTAGGGTAGACGTCTGTCTTACTATATAATGCGGGCCGGGTAGGTCGTGGGAGTAAACCCCATGCCCAAGTCGTGATCCAAAAGAATCGGAACGATTCCGTAATTAACGCGTCTGTTAATTATTAATTAATGACGCATTACTTTTCCCGAGCATCAAAAATATAGATAACGTGCATAGCTTTGTTCTCGACTCGGCTTATTCCCGAAACGCAAGTGCGGCGCGGTGAGGAGGAGGAGGGGCACGCGTGTAGGTCTCCTCTTCTCATGCTCATATAAGTGTTAGAAGAGTTCACCTTATGAAGAGGTGCAACTCCCATTCAACTTCCGGGGTGGAACCAAACTTTAGTCCCACTCACACCACTCACGGCCATGCATGAATGGGCCATGAGAATTTCAGATTTTTAATTGGGCTTTGGGCCAAAGGCCTACTAACAAATTTCAACAATCCCTCACAAAATCTCATTGGCACATGTCATCATTTAGTTCCAAAACATTGTTTATATACCGGTGTTTAGTGGAGACTGTTAAGTTGAACTTTCACTTAGAATTTTATGCTACACTAGACCACAACTTGAATAGTGGACTATGCCTTGAACTACAAGTTTTCTGCGGGACTAGTTTCACACAAATTCTTGACCGATATTGGGCTGCCGCAAGGTTTTCCCGCGGGTGGAGCATATACGTCATACTCCAGGGCCTTTCATGAAATTTATTAGAGAACACCCAATTCTCACACACTGCAACGTTTAACAGTCAAATTCATTTAGGTATGTTCCTCAAGAGATGCTCTGCAGGACAGCATCTCTGTTTACTAAAATAAGCCACTCAGAATACAATAAGATAACTATCAACCTGCCATGCAGATCAGGAGAATATTGCATCTTCACGGAGTGGGATTATTAATATTGGGATACTCTCCTCTTAGCTGACCAACAGCTTGTCTCCCACTTCTACTTCATGGGATCTCTGATCACTTAGAGTGGGTTACCACTGTGGACAACTCATACAGTGGGTCTCAAACCCATCTCCATCGATGCATTATCTATCACATTACCTGATAAACCCTTTGTGAAGGGATCTGCCAAGTTTTTTGAAGTTTGGATATAATCCAACATAATAACTCCGGATTTCTTCAATTTCTGACAGATATTAATCTCCCCTTCACATGCTTCGGGGACTTAATATTATCCTTAGAACTGTTTATCTTAACGATCACAGTTCATCGGGATAGGGGGTATTCGTTTTTCAACCATAGGTAAGTCCATCAAGAGCTGATGAAGCCACTCTGCTTCAACAGTGGCAATGTCTAATGTTGTGAGTTCTGCTTTCATAGTTGACCTCGTTAAGATGGCCTGCTTGCAAGACTTCCAGGAAACAGCGCCGCCACCAAGTGTAAAAACATAACCACTTGTGGCCTTAATCTCATCAGCATCAAATATCCAGTTTGAGTCACTATAACCCTCCAGTACGCTTGGATACCCGGTGTAGTGAACCCCATAGCTCGCAGTGCCTTTCAAATAGCTCATAACTCTCTCAAGCGCATGCCAATGATCATCTCCCGGTTTTGACACAAACCGGCTCAGTTTGCTCACAACAAACAAGATGTCAGGCCTCGTGGCACTCGCCAGATACATAAGCGAGCCAATAATCTGAGAATATCATAGCAATCCGTCGATTCTTTCGAAGTAACGCACTAGCATCATATGGGGTTGGAGAGGGCTTGTAGTCAGTATACCCAAAACGACTCAAGACCTTTTCCACATAGTGAGATAAGCAGTGTAATCCCACCATTCTCATCCCTCAACAACTTGATGTTCGGAATAACATCAACTACTCATAGATCCTTCATCTCAAAACAGCGAGATAAGAAATCCTTAACCTCCTTGATTAAATCAAGTTTGATTCCAAAGATTAGTATGTCATCGACATACAGAAAAAGAAAACTCCTTCGCCCCCACCATGGCGATAGTACACACACTTGTCACCTTCGTTTAGAACAAAGCCTGTAGCAGTTAATGTTCTTCCGAACTTCTCATGCCACTCCTTAGGAGCTTGTTTAAGGCCATATAAAGACTTTAATAACTTGCACGCCTTTCCTTCCTGACCAGGTACTAAAAAACCATTTGGCTGATCCATGTAAATTTCCTCGTTCAACTCTCCATTGAGGAAAGCCGTCTTAAGGTCCATTTGATGAACGAGAAGACCGTGTGAGGCAACCAATGATAGTAGCACCCGAATAGTGGTTAGTCTAGCCGCAGGTGAGTAAGTGTTAAAGAAGTCTTCTCCTTCTTTCTGGGTATAACCCTTGGCCACAAGCCGTGCCTTGTACTTTTCAATCGTACCATCAGGTCTAAGCTTGAACACCCACTTACATCCTACAGGTTTACACCCATAAGGATGATTAGTGATTTCCCAGGTTCCATTAGTTAAGATGGAATCCATCTACCTACGGACAGCTTCCTTCCAGTAGTCAGCATCAGGAGATGCATAGGCTTCTGAAATAGTCCTGGGTGTGTCATCCACGAGGTACACAATGAAATCATCACCAATGGACTTTGCAGTCCTCTTATACTTCTTGAGCTTGCGTTGGTTTTTTCCTTGAAGAGGAAAGGGTGATGCAGCAAAGTAGAGATAAAAGATAGACTGCACTTGTTCTTTTCTTGTAACTTCAACGCCAGAATTTGGAACTATCTCCAGATTGACTGGTCTGGTGGCTCCAATGTCCATCAGTGCATCACATTGGCTAGGAAGAGATTTGCTAGAAGCTTCTTTTTTGAGGTGGTCTTCACAACTGCTTGGAACATATGGATTCTTAGGAATGGCAGGACCTTCAGAGGGGAAAGAGCTACTTCTAGTGCGTGGTGTGGTAAATTTGTACATGATCTAACCCTGCTCTCTCATAGGGTCAAGGCTCATATTAGACCTCACCTTTTAAAATGGTTGGAGGAGCTTCACTGAGCTTTGTAATACATAGGTAGGTTTAGGTGAGTTTGGACTCTTTAACTTTTCTCCTTTTTAGCTTAGCTTGTACAGTTAACTTGTATTGGACTTTCTTTGTTTGAATAAAAGACTATGGGGCAGTGCCCTGCAGTAGTTAGTCAAAAAAAGTAGAGATAAGTATTTCCCTCAGTTTGAGAACCAAGGTATGAATCCAGTAGGAGACAACGCACAAATCACCAATACACGCACAAACAATCAAACACTTGCACCCAACGTAATAAAGGGGTTGTCAATCCCTTCACGGTCACTTGCAAAAGTGAGATCTGATAGAGATAGATGAAACTAAACAAAAGGTAAAGTAAATGTTTTTGGGTTTTTTGGTTTATGGAACGGAAAGTAAAAGATTGCAAAATAGTAGATCGGAAACTTATATGATGGAAAATAGACCCCGGGGCCATAGGTTTGAAGGAAATATGCCCTAGAGGCGATAATAAAGTTGTTATTTATATTTCCTTATATCATGATAAATGTTTATTATTCATGCTAGAATTGTATTAACCGGAAACTTAGTACATGTGTGAATACATAGACAAACAAAGTGTCCCTAGTATGCCTCTACTTGGCTAGCTCGTTAATCAAAGATGACGATTTATTATGAGTTATGTGATTTGATGACCGAAGTTTGTTCGGAGTCCCGGATGAGATCACGAACATGACGAGGAGTCTCGAAATGGTCGAGACATAAAGATTGATATATTGGACGATGTTATTGGGACACCAGATGAGTTCCGGGAGGTACCGGATAATTATCGGAGTGCTGGAGGGTTATCGGAACCCCCCGGGGGAACTAATGGGCCTCGATGCGCCTTAGTGGGAAGAGTGGAAGGGCCAAGAGGGGCTGGCCGCCTCCCCCCCTTGGGTCCGAATTGGACTAGGGGAAGGGGGCGGCGCCCCCCTTTCCTTCCCTTCCCCCTCTTCCTTAGGTGGAAACCTACTAGGACTTGGAGTCCTAGTAGGATTCCCCTCTCCTGGCGCGCCCTAGGGTGCTCCCCTGCCCCCTTCCTCCCCTCCTTTATATACGGGGGCAGGGGAGCACCCCAGAACACACAAGTTTCTCTTAACCGTGTGCGGTGCCCCCCTCCACAGTAACACACCTCGATCATATCGTCGTAGTGCTTAGGCGAAGCCCTGCGCCGGTAACTTCATCATCACCATTGCCACGCCGTCGTGTTTACGGAACTCTCCCTCAGCCTCAACTGGATCAAGAGATTAAGGGACGTCATTGAGCTGAACGTGTGCTGAACGCGGAGGTGCCGTACGTTCGGTGCTTGGATCGGTTGGATCGCGAAGACGTTCGACTACATCAACCGCATTACTAAACGCTTCCGCTTTCGGTCTATGAGGGTACGTGGACACACTCTCCCCGCTTGTTGCTATGCTTCTCCTAGATAGATCTTGCGTGATCGTAGGATTTTTTTTGAAATACTACGTTCCCCAACAAGGTTTCACTAGAGGCTTCTCTCAAGATAGAAAATATTACGGTGGGTGAACAAATTATTGTCGAGCAATTGATAGAAAAGCGCAAAGTTAAGATATCTAAGGCAATGATTATGAAAGATAGGCATCACGTCCGTGTCAATTAGACCGACTCCTGCCTGCATCTAGTACTATTACTCCACACATCGACCGACTCCTGCCTGCATCTAGAGTATTAAGTTCATAAAGAGCAGAGTAACGCATTAAGTAAGATGACATGATGCAGAGGAATAAACTCAAGCAATATGATGTGAACCCCATATTTTATCCTTGATGGCAACAATACAATACGTGCCTTGCTGCCCCTACTGTCACTGGGAAAGGACACCGCAAGATTGAACCCAAAGCTAAGCACATCTCCCATTGCAATAAAAACCAATCTAGTTGGCCAAACTAAACCGATAGTTCGAAGAGAATTACAAAGATATCAAATCATGCATATAACAATTCAGAGAAGATTCAAATAATATTCATAAATAAGCTGATCATAAATGCACAATTCATCGGATCTCGACAAACACACCGCAAAAGAAGATTACATCGGATAGATCTCCAAGAACATCGAGGAGAACATGTGAAAGATCGTGGATGTCGCCTAGAGGGGGGGTGAATAGGCGCTTTAAAATAATTACGGTTTAGGCTTGAACAAATGCGGAATAAACCTAGCGGTTAATTTGACAAGCACAAAACCTACAACAACTAGGCTCACCTATGTGCACCAACAACTTATGCTAAGCAAGATAAACAACTAAGTGATAGCAAGATATATGACAAGAAACAATATGGCTATCACAAAGTAAAGTGCGTAAGTAAAGGGTTCGGTTAAGAGATAACCGACGCACGTGGAGACGACGATGTATCCCGAAGTTCACACCCTTGCGGATGCTAATCTCCGTTTGGAGCGGTGTGGAGGCACAATGCTCCCCAAGAAGCCACTAGGGCCACCGTAATCTCCTCACGCCCTTGCACAATGCAAGATGCCGTGATTCCACTAAGGGACCCTTGAGGGCGGTCACCGAACCCGTACAAATGGCAACCCTTGGGGGCGGTCACCGAACCCGTACACTTTGGCAACCCTTGGGGGCGGTCACCGGTACCCGTCAAATTGCTCGGGGCGATCTCCACAACCTAATTGGAGACCCCCGACGCTTGCCCGGAGCTTTACACCACAATGATTGAGCTCCGAACACCACCAACCGTCTAGGGCGCCCAAGCACCCAAGAGGAACAAGCTCAAGGGCACCAAGCACCCAAGAGTAATAAGCTTCTCAACTTGTAACTTCCACGTATCACCGTGGAGAACTCAAACCGATGCACCAAATGCAATGGCAAGGGCACACGGAGTGCCCAAGTCCTTCTCTCTCAAATCCCACCGAAGCAACTAATGCTAGGGAAGAAAATGAGAGGAAGAACAAGAAGGAGAACACCAAGAACTCCAAGATCTAGATCCAAGGGGTTCCCCTCACATAGAGGAGAAAGTGATTGGTGGAAATGTGGATCTAGATCTCCTCTCTCTTTTCCCTCAAAAACTAGCAAGAATCCATGGAGGGATTGAGAGTTAGCAAGCTCGAAGAAGGTCAACAATGGGGGAAGAACACGAGCTCAAGAGATAAGGTTCATTGGGAAGAAGACCCCCTTTTATAGAAGGGGAAAAATCCAACCGTTATGTGCTCAGCCCGCACACGAGCGGTACTACCGCTCCACGAGCGGTACTACCGCTCTGGCGGAAGAAGCAGGGAAAAGGAGCAACCAAACATGAACCTTGGGGCGGTAGTACCGCTTATAAGCGGTACTACCGCGCACACCAGCGGTACTACCGCTGGAGGAGCAGAACACGGGACCAAAAATGCAGTAGCGGTACTACCGCCCGACCGGAGCGGTACTACCGCTTACAGGCGGTACTACCGCCCATCGGGGCGGTACTACCGCTTATAGGCGGAACTGCCGTGCCTTACTGCCGTGCAACTACTGCAAAACTCGACACGAAAAATGCAAGACCCAAAATCGAGGCGGTACCAGCGCGGAACCGTAGCTGTACTACCGCTTATGGCCATAGGCGGTACTACCGCTTTGGACAGCGGTACTACCGCTTGGGGCGATAAGCGGTACTGCCGCTCTGGCCGCGGTACTACCGCAGGGAGAAAACCAGAACTGCCATAACTTCTTCATATGAGCTCCGAATTGAGCAAACTCAAGCTTGTTGGATACAAGACGATGAGTAGCATCAAAACAGCGAGTGGTTATATTAAGAAGAGGCAGGGGAGGTATGCCAACAAATAGAGGAGTGAAACCTCCAACCGAGAAGAACCGGCATAACCTCCAACATCGAAAACATCATAGAAGATGCGAGTGAACTCCGTTTTCGATGAACTCGAGCTTGTCATCAAGATGAACATAAGCTCCAAAACTCACAAAGAGAAGAACCAAACAAGAACCAACACAGATGATGCAAGGATGCAATGGTTTGAGCTCTCTATGAACGATATGATCAAGCTACTCATCGAGAGCCCCCCTTGATAGTACGGCAATCGATCCTATAACCCGGTCTCCCAACTACCATCATGAGACCGGTAAAATAGAAAACCTATCAAGAGCAAACCTTTGCCTTGCACATGGTCCACTTGAGCTAGATGATGACGATCTTGACTCCCTCAAGATGGACCACCTTTCTTGGTTGTGTTGGCTCGATGAAGTCTAGTTGATTGCTCCCCCATACTCCACTATGGGTGAGCCACTCTTCCGCACATCTTCACCAGTCCATTGTCACCACAATGGACGGCAAGCTTCAAGCATTTGATCTCTTCATGATGCTTCACTTGAACTTGCACACCGCAACCTAACCCCACAAAGAACTCTCACGAAGATCATGGGTTAGTACACAAAGCGTAATTGACAATGCTTACCACACCATGGGATCGCTTGATCCCTCTCGAAACATCTTGTGCGCTTTGTGTGTTGATCAACTTGATTCACTCTTGATTTAGTCTTGATCAACCTTGACTCTTTCCAACTCTCTTCATTTGGATGATGTCTTGAAGGTAAACATGAATGATCACACAATCTTCTTCTTCAAGACATGCTTGCAATAAGCTCTACTCTCACATGACCAATCTTTCGATAATTCCTTAATAACACCTTGGTCACCACATAAACTCCTTGAAACCAACACATGGACTTCAAGAAAAGCCTATGGACAAATCCTTCAAATATAACCCAAGGCAACCATTAGTCCATAGAGATTGTCATCAATTACCAAAACCAAACATGGGGGCACCGCATGTTCTTTCAACATGGTATTGAGAATCAAAGAGAGAGAAGAAGCCATCTAGCTACTAGCTATGGACCCGTAGGACTGTGGTAAACTACTCACGCTTTATCGTAAGGGCAATAAAGTTGATGTAGAAGCCCTCCGTGATCGAATCCCCCTCCAGCAGGGTGCCGGAAAAGGCCCCAAGATGGGATCGCACAGGAACAGAAGATTGCGGCGGCGGAAAAGTATTTTCGTGGATGCTTCTGAGGGTTTTCAAATATATGTGAATTTATAGGACGAAGAAGTGGGTCGGTGGAGTCACGCGGGGCCCACAAGGCAGAAGGCGCGCCCTCCCACCTTGTCGCCACCTCGTGGCTCCTCTGACTTGAACTCCAAGTCTCCGGGCTGTCTTCTGGTCCAAGAAAAATCATCGCGAAAGTTTTATTCCGTTTGGTATTCCTTTTCTGCGAAACTCAAAAACAAGGAAAAAAACAGAAATGGGCCCTAGGCTCTGGGTTAATAGGTTAGTCCCAAAAATAATATAAAATAGCATATTAATGCATATAAAACATCCAAAACAGATAATATAATAGCATGGAACAATCAAAAATTATAGATACGTTGGAGACGTATCAAGCATCCCCAAGCTTAATTCCTGCTCGTCCTTGAGTAGGTAAATGATAAAAACAGAATTTTTGATGCGGAATGCTACCTAACATATTTATCCATGTAATTTTCTTGAGAAAATTCCTTATTTGACACTGTCTTAAAATCTGGTTCCTTATTTGACACTTGAAAAGTTTTTCTTCCCTATTTGACACTAGTCCTAAATTTTATTCCCTATACGACACTTCCATCCATTTTGAGCCTAAATGACACTTGAAAAGACGATTTTGCCCCTCATGCGGTATGTGTGTGCGCGTGCGTGTGTGCTGTTGCGTGTGTGGGTGCACGCGCACATGTGTGCTGCTGCTGCATGTGTGTGTGCATGTGTGCTGCTGCGTGTGTGTTTGCTTCTACGTGTGTACGTGCGCGCGCGCGTGTGTGTGTGATGTTGCGTGCCTATGTGCTGCCTGCGTGTGTGCTGCTGCTGCGTGTGTGTATGTGCGTGTGTGTTGCTGCGTGTGTGTGCGCGTGCATGTGTGTTGCTGCGTGTGTGTGTGTGTGCACGCGCGCGTGCGTGTTGTTGCGTGTGTGTGCGCGTGCGTGTGTGTTGGTGCATGTGTATGTGTGCTGCGTGTGTGCTCCTTCCCTCGCACTGATGCTGCGTGTGTGCGCTATTGCCCCCCACGCACATACCACATGAGGGGCAAAAGAGTCTTTTCAGGTGTCATTTAGGTTCAAAATGGACGGAAATGTCATATAGGGAATAAAATTTAGAACTTGTGTCAAATAGGGGAAAAAAACTTTTCCAGTGTCAAATAAGGAAGCAGATTTTAAGATAGTGTCAAATAAGGAATTTTCTCAATTTTGTTTATTGTGCCATGAATGTTCAGATCCATAAAAATCAAAACAAAATTTTAATATTGACATAAAAATATTAATACTTCAAGCATACTAACAAGGCAATTATGTCTTCTCAAAATAACATGGCCAAAGAAAACTTATCCCTACAAAATCATATAGTCTGGCTATGCTCCATCTTCATCACACAAAATATTCAAATCATGCACAACCCCGACGACAAGCCAAGAAATTGTTTCATGGTGTTCTCAAACCTTTTCAACTTTCACGCAATACATGAGCGTGAGCCATGGACATAGCACTATAGGTGGAATAAAATATGGTGGTTGTGGAGAAGACAAAAAGAAGGAGATAGTCTCACATCAACTAGGCGTATTAACGGGCTATGGAGATGCCCATCAATAGATATCAATGTGAGTGAGTAGGGATTGCCATGCAACGGATGCACTAGAGCTATAAGTGTATGAAAGCTCAGAAGAAAACTAAGTGGGTGTGCATCCAACTTGGTTGCTCATGAAGACCTAGGGCAATTTAAGGAAGCCCATCGCTGGAATATACAAGCCAAGTTCAATAATGAAACATTCCCACTAGCATATGAAAGTGACAACATAGGAGACTCTCTACAATGAAGATCATGGTGCTACTTTGAAGCACAAGTGTAGAAAAAGGATAGTAACATTGCCCCTTCTCTCTTTTTCTCTCATTTTTTCTTTCTATTTTCTTTCTTTGGCTTCTTTTGCCTCCCTTTTTTATTTCCTCACATGGGACAATGCTCTAATAATGAAGATCATCACACTTTTATTTACTTACAACTCAAGAATTACAACTCATTACTCAGAACAAAATATGACTATATGAATGCCTCCGGCGGTGTACCGGGATGTGCAACGACTCAAGAATGACATGTACGAAAGAATTATGAAAGGTTGCTTTGCCACAAATACGATGTCAACTACATGATCATGCAAAGCAATATGACAATGATGGAACGTGTCATACTAAAACGGAACGGTGGAAAGTTGCATGACAATATATCTTGGAATGGTTATGGAAATGCCATAATAGGTAGGTATGGCGGCTGTTTTGAGGAAGGTATATGGTGGGTGTATGGTATCGGCGGAAGTTGCACGGCACAAGAGAGTCTAGCAATGGTGGAAGGGTGAGAGTGCGTATAATCCATGGACTCAACATTAGTCATAAAGAACTCACATACTTATTGCAAAAAACTTTTAGTCATCGAAACAAAGTACTACGCGCATGCTCCTAGGGGGATAGATTGGTAGGAAAAGATCATCGCTCGTCCCCGGCTGCCACTCATAAGGAAGACAATCAAAAAATACCTCATGCTCGAACTTCATTACATAATGGTTCACCATACGCGCATGCTACGGGAATCACAAACCTTAACACAAGTATTTCTCCAATTCACAATTACTCACTAGCATGACTTTAATATCACCATCTCTATATCTCAAAACAATCATAAGGAATCAAACTTCCCATAGTATTTAATGCACTTTATATGAAAGCTGTTATTATATCTCTCTTGGATGTCTATCATATTAGGACTAAATTCATAACCAAAGAAAATTACCATGCTGTTTAAAAAGACTCAAAATAATATAAGTGAAGCATGAGAGTTAAATAATTTCTACAAAATAAAGCCACCACCGTGCTGTAAAAAGATATAAGTGAAGCACTAGAGCAAAATTGCCTAGCTCAAAAGATATAAGTGAAGCACATAGAGTATTCTAATAAATCACGATTCATGCGTGTCCCTCTCAAAAGGTGTGTACAGTAAGGATGATTGTGGTAAACTAAAAAGTAAAGACTCATATCATACAAGATGCTCCAAGCAAAACACATATCATGTGGTGAATAAAAATATAGCCTCAAGTAAAGTTACCGATAGACGAAGACGAAAGAGGGGATGCCTTCCGGAGCATCCCCAAGCTTAACCTCTTGGTTGTCCTTGAATATTACCTTGGGGTGCCTTGGGCATCCCCAAGCTTAGGCTCTTGCCACTCCTTATTCCATAGTCCATCAAATCCTTACCCAAAACTTGAAAACTTCACAACACAAAACTCAACAGAAAATCTCATAAGCTCCGTTAATATAAGAAAATAAATCACCGCTTTTGGTACTGTTGTGAACTCATTCTTTATTTATATTGGTGTAATATCTAATGTATTCCAACTTTTTCATGGTTCATACCCCCCAATACTACCCATAGATTCATCAAAATAAACAAACAACACATAGAAAACATAATCTGTCAAAAACAGAACAGTGTGTAGTAATCTGGATACTTTGAATACTTCTGTAACTTCAAAAATTCTGAAAAATTAGTAAAATAGAGGCAATTTGTATCAATCTTGTGTAAAAAATTCAGATCAAAAGCACATTTCTATGAGTTTTAAAAATTATTTTACTAGGCGCAAAAGTTTTTGTTTTTCAGCAAGATCAAACCTACTATCACCGTAAGCTATTCCAAAGGTCTTACTTGGTACAAACACTAATTAAAACACCAAAACACAATTACTATAGAGGTAATAATGTGTAGTTTATTCAAGAACATTAGCAAAACAAAAAAACACAAAAATAAAATTGAGTTGCCTCCCAACAAGCGCTATTGTTTAACGCCCCTAGCTAGGCATAAAAACATAGATAGATCTAGGTATTGTCATCTTTGGGTTTTATCTTTTTAATGGAATTATGCTCAAATCCGGGAGGTTCTTTGCGTTTCTCCTCATATTCGGAAATCTTTAGATCTAGAGCATCCAACCGCTTATTGCAAAGAGTGATCAATATATTCATGCGGTGGAGGTTTCCACTAACATTTTTGAGGGGTCCAAGGGATTTTTGCAAAAAATTCTGTACTTCACATAGTTTCTCAAAAACTCGTGTTCCCTCTTGGGTCTGATGTAATCCCTTCCGTGGGGGTAATATTCCCACCACTCCTTCTATTATATCGTAAGCAATATTGGGATCAATTTCAATAAAAATTCCCTTTAGCAGCGAAATCCAAAAGTTGCCTATGAGACATGGTTAGTCCCACATAAAAATTATGAAGCAAAATCTTGAAATCCCCCTCTATAGTGCAGTTATGATAAGACTCTATCATCCTATACCAAGCATCCTTTAAATTTTCTCCTTGCTTCTGTTCGAAGTGAAGAACTTCAAAGTTGGAAGACAAAGGAGGGGTAAAAGTGTTGGTGATAGTGGAAGACGGTAAAGACGTAGCAAGCAATCCAACACACGAGCACACAAAAAGCAGCAAAGAAGACGAACGGAAGAGGGGCAAAAGAAAAGGGAAAATCTTTTCGAAAATTGTTTTAGAAGTGGGGAAGAGGAAAACGAGAGGCAAATGGCGAATAATGTAATGCAAGAGATGAGAGTTTTATGATGGGTACTTGGTATGTCTTGACTTGGCATAGATCTCCCCGGCAACGGCGCAAGAAATTCTTCCTACTACTTCTTGAGCTTGCGTTGGTTTTTCCCATGAAGAGGAAAGGGTGATGCGGCAAAGTAGAGATAAGTATTTCCCTCAGTTTGAGAACCAAGGTATCAATTCAGTAGGACACAACGCACAAATCACCAATACTTGCACAAACAATCAAACACTTGCACCCAACGCGATAAAGGGGTTGTCAATCCCTTCACGGTCACTTGCAAAAGTGAGATCTGATAGAGATAGATGAAACTAAACAAAAGATAAAGTAAATGTTTTTGGGTTTTTTGGTTTATGGAACTGTATGTGCATCTAGTGCCCCTTAGTGAATTTGGTGTATTGAAGACTTATAGGTTAAGGAAATAATGCGTTTGTGAGTGTACACAGGTTCATAAGTCTATGAGGAGTTTGATATTTACAGAGAAAGTCGACCCCTAAAAATGAATGTCATCAACTCAGGACTTTGGCTTTCTGAAGATTTTGGAAGAAATTGGTGTGACCGTGAAGACTTGGTATTCATGCGAGAAATATGAAGCGTGAAGACTTTTGTTTTCTTTGTTTCGTTTTCTCCTTCTTGAGTCATAGGAAACATCATACTGTTAAAGGGGTCGAGGTAAAACTAAGGAAAAGTTTCAAAGTGATGCTCATCTCAAATCCTACACCTACCCAATCCTTTCGAGTGAAGCCATTGGAAATCTCATACAGTTTAGTCAATTTCTTCAGTGACAGAGACAAAGATCTTCTGGTCTCTGAGGAATTTGTTCCGACTGAGGAGTTAGGAATTTGCCAGTGTGGATTGCCTACAAGTGAGGAACATGATAGCCCTGAGGAATTTTATACTCAAATTTTCGACCGTTGTTGTGATATGCGCCAGCTGCCCCAAAATATCTACCCACCTAACGGTCATATCATTGAAGGGCATTTATGTCTTATCAAGTCGAGCTGCTCCCTAGGCTATAAATAGCAGCCCCCTACAACCACTAGTTGGTTGGCTGCTCCGAGAGAAACTGACACTTGTCATTGAGAGGAACCCAAACCCAAACACCTACAAACCCAAAGTGATTGAGCATCACTGAAGAGATTGTTCCTGTGTGGAACCGATGCTTGTTACCTTTGAGGACTATGCATTCTCCAGACGGTTAGGCTTCATGGTCTAGAGCATCCAAGAGGAAATTGTGGATCGCCGAGTGACCGAGTCTGTGAAGGTTTGGAAGTCACCTGAAGACTTACCATGAGTGATTGGGCGAGGTCTGTGTGACCTTAGCTCAAGGATAATACGGTGAGGACTATGTGTCTGGGCCTGTGTGTCCTCAGGTTTAAATACCTAGCCGCTCAAACCAGACGTACGACTGTCACAACAGTTGGAACTGGTCTACCAAATCACTGTCTTCACTGAGCTACTGGTTCTATTTCCTCAACCCTTTGATTTCCTCATTCATGGGTTGATGAACTTGATCGTTACTGTTTGAAGACTTTGACTGAAGACTTTCTCAATTTCCTCTGTCCTAATTCTTCACTCACTTTGTCTTCAGCCTGCTTATCATGTGTTTACGCTACTTTTACTTTGTGCTTGTTTTCATTTCATCATGATGATTGTGCTACTACTCTATTATGCTTGCATCTGAGTACTTACTCCGCTAATAAGTAGTTCGTTGCTTAGGAATTTCCTTACCCTGAAATTACTCGGTGACGAATTCGTAAAAATCGCCTATTCACCCTCCCCTCTAGTCGATATAACGCACTTTCAATTGGTATCAGAGCAAGGTACTCCCTTGTTCTGTGTGATTTTGGTTTAACCACCTACAGTTTTAGTTATGTCAACTGCAGGCATGATCAAGGTCTCGCCTGGGTGTCCTACTTTCGATGGGACGGACTACCCCTACTGGAAGAATAAGATGCGCATGCATCTTGAGGCAATTGATAACGATCTCTGGTACGTTGTGGAAAATGGCGTTCCCTCTGTCACACCTTCCGTGAACGCTGCTGATGTGAAGAGATTCAAGCAACTCGACTCTCAAGCGAAGAATATAATATGTGGCCATCTGAGCAAAGGACAGTATGGCAGAGTGAGTGCTTTGGAGACAGCAAAGCTTGTCTGTGATAGGTTGTCCAAGGTCAATGAAGGAGTCTCATCCCAACATGACTCTCGAGTTGACGTTCTTCGCAATCTCTTCAACCGCTTCAAAATACACGACAATGAAAATGTTCAGCAAACCTTCGATCGCCTTACTGACATCTCAAATGAGCTTCAAGCACTTGGTGCCACTGACATCACCGACCATGAGGTGGTGAAGAAATTGCTGAGATCGCTCAATTCCTCATTTGACACTCTTGCATTGATGATTCAAGAGCGTGGTGACTACAAGTCTCTTGATCCTACTGATATCCTCTAGAGGCTAAATACTCATGAGTTCCAACTTGCTGAGAAGAGAGATCTCTATGGACCGAGCTATGGCAGATCACGCGCTCTGAAGGCCAAGGTAGTCTCTGAATCTGAAGGTGAGGATTCTGGTAGCAGCCTTGGTGATCCTGAAGAACCGAGTCAGGAGCTAGCAATGCTCGTGAGGAAATTCCAGAAGTTCTCAAGGCGTGGTCGCTTTGGTAAATCCTCGAGAGGTGATGACATGAGATCAGATTCCTCATCCCGTGACTACAAGAAGAGAACTTGCCACAAATGCAAGAAACCTGGTCACTACATTACTGATTGTCCTCAGTGGGAGAAGGAATCAAAGAAGAAGAAATACAAGGAATACAGCTCTGATGACTCAAAGAAGAAGAAGAAAACTTCAAAGTCTTCATCATCAAAATCTTCGAAGTCTTCATCTCACAAGAAAAGCAGCTCCAAAAAGGCTCGGGCATTCATTGGCAAGGAAATGGACTCTGAAGCTGAATCTGAGGAAAATGAGGAAGAGGAGGCATCTCAGGAGTCAGACTATGGTGTGGTGAGCCTAGCCCTCACTACTGGTTTTGTCAGCAAGTCCATCTTCAACTCCGAGGAAAATGACTTCCCCAACACTGCTGACGATGGCGATGATGACTATGCTCCCACCTATTGCTTCATGGCAAAAGGTGCCAAGGTACTCAAATACCCCTCCTCTGAATCAAGTGAGGATGAATCTGATGAAAACCTCAAGCCTAGATATTCTAAACTTGCTAAGATTGTTGTGAGACAACAAAAGGCTTTTGAAAAGGTTCAAAATATGCTAGACAAAAGCGATGACCTGTTGGGTGAAGAAATGGATCAAACTCAAACTCTGACTGATAATCTTAAGAGACTTCAGTCTAAGTTTGACAACTTTCAAAGTCATCATAACACTCTCTTAGCCGATCATGAGAAGCTTTCTTATGAATTTCTTCAAAGAAAGCAGGATCTTGAAAAGCTAAGGGTGAGTTATGAAGATCTTCAGAAGGAGCGTCATTCATAGCTTGCTCAACAAATCAGTGCCGCTCGGGATGAATTCATTCCACTACAAAAAAAATAAACTTTCGTGATGGTACGTGTTTGTCACAGTAGGCCGCGTTTTTTGTCATGCATGTACATCCATGACAAATTTATGACAGAATCAAGATAGTCATACCTGTGCTGTCGTAGAAGTGTTCCATGACATTACCAAAATTATCATCACGGAAGTGTCCACTTCCATGACGATAAATCGCGTGTCACAGAAGTGCTTTCGTCAAGGGTGACCGACACGTGGCATCCACCGTAACGAAACGCCGTTAAGCTATCGGGTCGGGTTTTGGATCCGATAACCCGTTAATAGCCCCGACCAATGGGGATTTTCCACGTGTAAAATCATCATTGGCTGGAGGAGACACGTGTCAGGTCCGCGTTGGCACAGGTGTCACTCATCCAATGGGTGAGACGTGCCTATGATATGCTGACACGTGGACCGGCCCATCATGTTTAAATGGGCCCGCCCAACTGAAGGCCCACAAGATTTTGCGGACCATAATGGGCCGGCCCAGCTAAAGGCCCACGAGATTTTTGCGGACCATAATGGGCTAGCCCAGCTAAAGGCCCACAAGATTTTGCGGGCCATAATGGGCCGGCCCAGGTAAAGGCCCACAAGATTTGTGTGTGCCATAATGGGCCGGCCCAGGTAAAGGTCCACAAGATTCTTGCGGATCATAATGGGCCGGCCCAGCTAAAGGCCCATGAGATTTCGCCGACATTAATGGGCCGGCCCAGCTGTAGGCCCACAAGATTTTGAGGACCCTAGTAGGCCGGCCCATTAACTGGCTGCCCTGTTTTGGGCCAAACGCCGGCCCATATTTGATCTGGTCCATTAATGGCCTGCCACGCTCCGGGCCTAATAGTGGCCCATATGAGATCCGGCCCTTTAAAAGCCTACCACGTTCTGGGCCAAATTACGGCCCAGATCAGGTCCGGCCCTTTAAGAGGCTTTGGGCTCAATTATGGCCCATATCATATTCGGCCCGTCAACTGGACACTATGCTTTTGAGCCCACTTGCTAAAGGCCCACTTAGTAATTCGGCCTGATATTAGTTTTGGCCTGTTAAGGGCCCGTTTAACATTTTGGCCCTATATTAATTTCAGCCTGTTAAAAGCCCGTCATATAGTTGGGCCTAACTACGGCCCGGTTTGCATCCGGCCTGCTCGCAGCCGATATCTGACTGGGCCAAACAAGGACCGAGACAATTTTGGCCTGTTAAAAGCCCGTGATTTGATTCGCACAATCATGGGCCGGGGTTCATTTCGGGCTGCTGCCGGCCCGTGAGCTGTTCGGCACGTTTCAGGCCCAACCTACATCGTGATTGCATGACGGCCCGATTATGTACCGTAATTTTACGGTTTGGCCGGTTTACTGCGAAGACAGGATATATATACAGTAAAATAACTGCAGCATCGTGAATAAGAAAAAACTTAGACTATACAATAAAGAAATTACGGCATATTACATCCACTGGGCATCAAAGTTTGCCACTATGATAATAAAGCACAAGCAGACAACAGATTACATACACTGGGCATCAAAGATCGCCACCAGTGCAAATAAACACGCCGACAAAATAATATACAAAACCGACAGCACTTCAATAGAGTTCAAGAAAGGTTAGCTGTGACGCCCGGATAATCAAGCTACAGTAAACCTCTGCTAATGGTGCCACGTCACCTCGGTTACTGTTGATAAACTCGAGTTAGTTCAAAAACGATCCAAGTTAAAATTTAAAATATAGGCAAACAATAAAAGTTTTCAAATAAAGAAAACTAAACTAAAAACTGAAAACTAAATTGTTCAAAATTTAGAAAATAAATCATGGGTGATTGTGGTGGAGAAACCACATTTGGATAAAATGTTTATATGCAAGAAATTAATTAAAACAGGGGCTAAAAATAATTACTTAAATGCTTTTAAATAGCAAACAAATATAAACCTATTTTATTAAAGTGTGAAACTTCTTGTGGCAGAGGGGTAATTTAAAACACTAATTTAAGTGTTGGTCTCATATTTTTATAAAACTAAAATCTACTAGTAATAAAATAAAACAGTAAAGAAAAAAAGAAAAGAAACAAACAAAAAAAAGAAGAAAAAGAAAAAAAGAACCCCCCTCCCCCGCAGGGCCTCGGCCCAGCCAGCCTTTGGGCCAACCAGGCCGGCCCAGCCTCCCCCTATAACCCCCCTGAGCCACCACCGAAACCCTAGCCACCTACCGCAGCACCCACTCGCCCCCCACTCACCCACGCCGTTTTCCCCTCCTCTCGATCCCATCTGGATCGGGGAGGGGCTCGACCTCGCCGCGACGAACACGTCGCCCTTCGCCCGAGCCGACCGCGTCGCCCACTACCCCGACGCTGCTGGACCCCACCGCCCGTCTTCGTCCTCCGCCTCGACCACATCTCCTCGCCGGACTCCTCCCCTGCGTCGAACCGTCCCCGTCGTCCTCCCCACGCCCCGCTGCCCAGTCCCCTACGCCCCGCGGTGAGGCTCCGGCCTCCCTCCCTCTCTACCCATTTTCTTCTTCACCGACATCGCCCACCGCGTGCCGACCGCGCTCGGCCCCGCACCTCGTCGTGATCCTCCGCGCCCCCGTACGCGCACGCCCTCGCCCGCTCACGGCGCTCCCGCCCCCTGCCTCGAGCATGCCGCCCTGCGCGTCCTGGACGCGCCCGTGCTGTGCTCCCCTTGCCCGCTCCGGTCGCTTCCTCCCGCAGCCCTCAGGCTCACCCGCGCCCGCCGTTCCCCGCGCTGCTCTATAGCCGCCCACACGCGCCGGGCTGCGCCCAACTCCTGCTGCCCGCGCACGTTTGCCTCCTCGCGCTCACCACATCCGCTGCCGCCCTCGCGCCTTCACAGCCACCGGTGCCGTGGCGGCGCTCGCCCCGCGCTTACCGCTGCTCCTCGTCGCGGAACCGCTGCTGTGCTCCGCCCGTGGTTCGCCTGACCCTCCTACGCGCGCGCCCACGCGCTGCCTCGCCGTCGTGCCGCGCTCGTCGCCGGCGCTCCGCCCCTGCTCGCCCCCTCGAGCGGCCTCCCCCGCTCCGACCGGGTCCTGGCACCCGCTGCGCCTGTTCGGGCGGCGCCCGCAACGCCCGCACCCTCACGTTCCGGCGCCCACCCGCGCCCGTGTGCCCGATAAGGCCCCCAGGGCCTATGGCACATGGGCCCCTACACCCAGAACGAAAAAAAAATGATTTAAAATAATAATAATAATAAATTAATTAATTAATAAATAAATAAATAAAAATAATAATTAATTAACTAATTAGTTAATTAACCCTGTTTAAATTAATCTAATTAATTAGTTAATTTAATTAAACAGTAATTAATTAGTTAACCCTAATTACCCTAATCAGTCAATGACAGGTGGGTCCCGCACGTCAGTTTGACCCAGTCAACGCCCTGTTGACTGCTGACGTCATGCTGACGTCAGCAAGCACTATTCTGGATAATGTTGAATTAAATAAATTTATTAATTCCAGAAAATTTAAATTCTTTTGAAAATCATATCTTTTAATCCGTAACTCGGATGGAAATACTTTGTACATGAAAGTTGCTCAGAACGACGAGACGAATCCGGATTCGCGGCCCGTTCGTTCACCACACATCCCTAACCTATCGAACTCGCAACTTTCCCCCTCCGGTCCGTTTGTCCGAAAACGCGAAACAGCGGGAATACTTTCCCGGATGTTCCCCCCTTCACCGGTACCACCTACTGTCGCGTTAGGACACACCTAGCACTGCTCATTGTCATGTCACGCATCGTCATGCTTATGTTTGCATTATATTTACTGTTTCTTCCCCCCTCTTCTCTCCGGTAGACTACGAGACCGACGCTGCTGCTGCCCAGTTCGACTACGGAGTTGACGACCCCTCCTACTTGCCAGAGCAACCAGGCAAGCCCCCCCTTTGATCACCAGATATCGCCTATTCTTCTCTATACTGCTTGCATTAGAGTAGTGTAGCATGTTACTGCTTTCCGATATCCTATCCTGATGCATAGCCTATCCTTGCTACTACTGTTGTTACCTTTACCTGCAATCCTACATGCTTAGTATAGGATGCTAGTTTTCCATTAGTGGCCCTACATTCTTGTCTGTCTGCTGTGCTATACTATCGGGTATACTTATATACTAAATACATGACACCTGTGGTGACTAAAGTCGGGTCGGCTCGTAGGAGTACCCGCAAGTGGATCTTTGTGGCGGAGCGACAGGGCAGGTTGAGACCGCCTAGGTAAGAGGTGGGCCTGGCCCTGGACGGCGTCCGCGGTTACTTCGACATAACACGCTTAACGAGTTCTTGGTATTTGATCTGAGTCTGGCCATTTGGTCTATACGCACTAACCATCTACGCGGGAGTAGTTATGGGTATCCCGGCGTCGTGGTATCAGCCGAAGCCTTCGTGACGTCAGCGACTGAGTGGCGCGCGCCGGATTGGACTGGAACGCCACTAGACTAGGTCTGCTTCCGGCCGCGTACGCAACGTGCAGGTGTGCATAGGGCGATGGGCCCAGACCCCTGTGCGCATAGGGTTAGACCGGCGTGCTGACCTCTCTGTTGTGCTTAGGTGGGGCCGCGACGTGTTGATCTTCCGAGGCCGGGCATGACCCAGAAAAGTGTGTCCGGCCAAATGGGATCGAGCGTGTTGGGTTATGTGGTGCACCCCTGCAGGGAAGTTTATCTATTCGAATAGCCGTGTCCCTCGGTAAAAGGACGACCCGGAGTTGTACCTTGACCTTATGACAACTAGAACCGGATACTGAATAAAATACACCCTTCCAAGTGCCAGATACAACCCGGTGATCGCTCTCTAACAGGGCGACGAGGAGGGGATCGCCGGGTAGGATTATGCTATACGATGCTACTTGGAGGACTTCAGTCTACTCTCTTCTACATGCTGCAAGATGGAGGCTGCCAGAAGCGTAGTCTTCGACAGGATTAGCTATCCCCCTCTTATTCTGGCATTCTGCAGTTCAGCCCACTGGTATGCCCCTTTACACATAAACCCATGCATATGTAGTGTAGCTCCTTGCTTGCGAGTACTTTGGATGAGTACTCACGGTTGCTTTTCTCCCTCTTTTCCCCTTTCTATACCTGATTGTCGCAACCAGATGCTGGAGTCCAGGAGCTAGAGATCTCGAGGATGATTCTACATGGAGTTCGGCTTCGAGGAGTAGTTAGGAGGTCCCAGGCAGGAGGCCTTGCCTTTTCGATCGTTGCTACTTTTGTGCTAGCCTTCTTAAGGCAAACTTGTTTAACTTATGTCTGTACTCAGATATTGTTGCTTCCGCTGACTCGTCTATGATCGAGCACTTGTATTCGAGCCCTCGAGGCCCCTGGCTTGTATTATGATGCTTGTATGACTTATTTATGTTATAGAGTTGTGTTGTGATATCTTCCCGTGAGTCCCTGATCTTGATCGTACACATTTGCGTGCATGATTAGTGTACGGTCAAATCAGGGGTGTCACAAGTTGGTATCAGAGCCGACTGCCTGTAGGAATCCCCCTTTCCAACTCCTTGGCCGAAGTCGAGTCTAGTCATTGAAAAACTTTTACTAACATGGCTGTGTGGCTTACGGGCCCACGTCGCCATTGGGTGGTATTAGGATCTTTTACTCCTTGTCTATACTCTGGGACTCTGATCTCTCTTCTATTCGGGTAAGTGAATTTTTGCTAAATCTAACATTAGGGTCTCGTTATCACTTTCACCCGGAGAGCCCCTTATTGCTGATGATCGTCTGCTGCACGTGAAGACCCTGAAGACACTCTCCACTGTTAACCCGAGAACTTGTGTTCATCGCTTTTGCAATTCCCTTTCATCGATAAACTCCTATGGATAACCACGTATACTCGCTATTCATACAATGTTTCCCAGTTGATCTTGTTATTACAAGATACCCCGAAATTCTCTCTGTTGTTACGAGAATCCTTTGAGCTTACTGCCTTGCTGTTCTTTGTCACCTGAATACCCCTACGGATAATTCTCGCACTTACCAAGTATCCGCTCATCCCCAGTTGATTCAAGTATGTCACAAAAGTGTTCAAAATATCATTCGATCTCCCGAAAATCCTCAGGAGCCTTTTTGCTCTTGAAATTCTTGCTTACTTGCATTATGATTAATCTTAAGTCTCGTAATCTTATTGGCATCTCTTGTCATTATCATTTTGAGTCTGTTGATTCAATTTGTTGCGAATGCTCGCAATCCTCAATCAGATCCTAGAATTCATCCTTCCGGCTCAGACGTCATTTTAAATGTGAGCTGGATCTCGACCAATCAAATTTGCCATCGATTGTACTCGTAAGTTTACTCGACTTATCCATCCCTAATCAGAGCATTGCTTCTGATCCCTTGTCTTGGAATTCATAATTCCTTTGCATTTGAGCTTTTGAGTTAGTCAGTTGTTTCTATAATCTGATATCCTTGCATTCTTTCTTCCTCTGGTTGAGTACTGATGCTCACATCAGATCCCTTGTGGACCACCAGACCCTTTTGTCGGATTTTATCCGACAATGTCCTCCATATTAAATAAGCTTGTGAGCTTTTCCTCGGATACATGATGCCTTTGGTAAATTGTATCCTCTGCTTTGTGAACCATGCTCTACTTTCGAGCTTGTATTATTTACTCCGAAGTTTGTGGTATATGTTCCTAAGATGCCCTGATGGGTTGAACCTACACCTTCCCTAATCCGTGTGAACCTGAAAGATTTCACGGGCCATACTTATCTGGTATTGCATCAGGTAAAAACTTTCGACAACTAATGTCATTTTCGAAATACAAGAGGTAAATGAAAGGTTATGCCTTGAACAAGTGGGAGTCGACCTTGAACCCTGTGTTCATGCCCATGGACACGATGCATAACTTATCATGGAAGCTGCTTGTAAAAAAATAATTACCCCCTTGTAATAAGTTCATCTGGTATCCGTGGACGTGGTTCCGACCATGTTTCTCCTTAATTCCGTTTCTCGTGCAAGTTTGAGCACTTGTCTTCTACAGGGCAATACCCTAGTCCAACCTTTACCTTGATCTGTCGTCGAGTATTACCCCCTGGTATCTCGAGATTATCATGGAACTGCATAACTTCTTATGAGTTTTTCATCAAGTGCTACATTCTCACTGATTCCAATTTTCCACGGGCTCTGAGTTATTAGTCACTCGAGAACACCGATAAGTGAATCGATTCCGCACTCCGATTCAAAAACTCTAAGTAATTCTTGTTGATTACGAGTTTAATAATCCTTCAAGTCATTCCTAGCCTCATCGGCTATATCATAATCGTGCAAACTTTTTAACTGTGCTACCTGGTCCTTAACCCCGGAGCACAACTTTCGACGATGAGCTAAGCTTACGTCGATTTTCCTCGTCATATCATTTCGCCTTGAACGGCAAGCTTGATTTCGAGTTTGTGTCAGACCCATGGTTCCAATAACCTTTCGCTTTCATCATTCCTTGGACTTGATGTCATCGTCGATCAATTACATCTTCTTGAAAACCTCTCGACAAATTTGTCGTGATCATTGTCAACAATTTGACTTCTTCCAAGTTGTGTGTCGAAATTTAGGATGAGAAATACCATCCTTGCCCCTCGATGAATTGTGTTATCATCGACAACATTCTTGCCTCCCCTCAACACAAACTTGTTCATATTTTGTGTTGTATCTTGATTTCCCTGCTATCCAACCTATGTTATGTTCTACCGTGGAGTATTACCATCTTTGATGTCAAGAATGTCGTGAGCATTACTCCACCTCTTAAGAATTCTTGGTACAGTGATACTTCTCACCATCACCATTCTTTCTTGGTCCCCGTGTTGTTTCTAAAAGAAATACCGACAAATGGTCTGTGACGTGTAAATTCTAAACTTCTAGCAACCCTATTGCTTTGAAGTTATTGGTCTATAGTTTCATTCTACGTCTATGGCTTAATGAATCATCATTCAAACGTTGATCGTGCTACCTAGCCCATATTTCGGGTGCACATTTCAACCAATGTTTAACTGTGTATGTTTTCCTCGAGCATACATCATTAAGTCATTCGATCTAGCTAATGTTATCTCCTTGTTCACATAGTTGTGGAAATCCATCTTTTGGAAATCTCAATGGAATGTCGCTGAGTCCATCAGCCACCTCCTAACCCTCTCTTTGGTTTAATGATGAACTCTGGTTTCGGAACTTGCTTTCATAGTTCATTTCCCGAGAATCTTACAATGTCATCCCGTCAATTTGTGTTGCACTTTTCTTCTCAGACATCCTGAGTATGAGGTATCCTGACACCAATCAGATCCGAATCTCGGTCAGATATGATGGTTGGAACATATTTCCAGAGTTGTAACATTGGTCTATTTATGACCCGGTAAGGTGATGTCATGCCTAACACACCTGGCCGGAGGACCTATTGTTATAAGTTTTCCCTTTTAGCAAGGTTAGCTATTCTTCCATGAGGAAATTGTAAGACTTATTCTATAAGTTGTTCCTGATGGATCCTTTTTGTTTCCAAAGTCTGATCTTCACCTGTTGACCATGTCAATGCTATCTCGAAGCATGTCTATGGTACTCCGATTTTCAACGGGAACATTTGAAGCACAATGCTAAATGTTTCCTGCGCAATTATCCAAACACCGCTGTATGGGTAATGTCATGAAAATTCTCTCCCGTACCTAAAGATTTTTCTACATTATATCATGTCATGGATATCATGCTCTGCTTGTCCTTGGGAAGGATATACCCTTGAAATATGTGTTTAAACACATTTTCCTTTCCATTCTTCTGTTTAATCTGATAATCATATTTTCCTTTCCATTGTTTGGTTTAACCTTTCTGGTGATCTATATGATCTAAGCAGTAATATTCTCCTGCTTATGTAAACACCTCGGTGTACAACTCTGTCAGTAAGACCCTGTTACTATTGTTGGTGACATTTCGGTAACCACCGATGGACGAGAACTTTGCCTAATGGTCCGCCTCGTTTCAACGAGCAGGAAAATGGTTCTCTTCGTCCCTCGCCCTTGGTACCGACGATGTTGCTGACATATAACTGACAGGCTACCCTCTGACATGCCTTGCTATCATGATCGTGCAAGATGTCACCTCCCTTCCTACTTTTAACCCACATGGTGGGCCCATAACCCACAGTTCCACAGGATCGAAACCCGACTCTCCTGTGCACCCCCTGTTCCCAAATTTATTCATCGCGCGTGGCCTCGTATGTAATTCACAGACCACCGTCCTACTGATCTATACTGGCATCAGACATAATACTTATTCCGATTGCTTTGAACCCCTTTCACACTTTGTTTCAGGCTTCGAACGATTGCCTACCCGTTTGAAACTTCTCATGGTACTTTCTTACTTGCTCTCGGCTTTTCTTAAGATTTAGTTCGAGAGTTACTTTCCGCCACCTTCCCCGATGATATTGACCAGATAGTAAACCTTGCAGAGGTCCGTTCTTCCAGAATACCCCCCTTACTCTGTCGTAAGTACGATGGAGTTCCCGAAGAAAGGACGACAACTTTATCATGATGACCTGAAACAGCAGAATGAAGACATCAATGTAATGGATCAACCTCTTCGAGAAGAACAACCAAGACCAAGAACACTCCCTAGAATTTCGTAACCCGAACCTTCCCCCTTTACTTCCCTCTTAAATCTCGGGGCGAGGTTTCTTGTAGTGGAGGAGAATTGTGACGCCCGGATAATCAAGCTACAGTAAACCTCTGCTAATGGTGCCACGTCACCTCGGTTACTGTTGATAAACTCGAGTTAGTTCAAAAAAGATCCAAGTTAAAATTTAAAATATAGGCAAACAATAAAAGTTTTCAAATAAAGAAAACTAAACTAAAAACTGAAAACTAAACTGTTCAAAATTTAGAAAATAAATCATGGGTGATTGTGGTGGAGAAACCACATTTGGATAAAATGTTTAGATGCAAGAAATTAATTAAAATAGGGGCTAAAAACAATTACTTAAATGCTTTTAAATAGCAAACAAATATAAACCTATTTTATTAAAGTGTGAAACTTCTTGTGGCAGAGGGGTAATTTAAAACACTAATTTAAGTGTTGGTCTCATATTTTTATAAAACTAAAATCTACTAGTAATAAAATAAAACACTAAAGAAAAAAAGAAAAGAAACAAACAAACAAAAAAGAAGAAAAAGAAAAAAAGA
>NC_057808.1:439092810-439098921 GCF_018294505.1 Triticum aestivum
GGCCTTCCCCGCTCCGACCGGGTCCTGGCACCCGCTGCGCCTGTTCGAGCGGCGCCCGCAACGCCCGCACCCGCACGTTCCGGCGCCCACCCGCGCCCGTGTGCCCGATAAGGCCCCCAGGGCCTATGACACATGGGCCCCTACACCCAGAATGAAAAAAATGATTTAAAATAATAATAATAATAAAAAATTAATTTATAAAAATAAATAAATAAATAAATAAAATTAATAATTAATTAATTAGTTAATTAACCCTGTTTAAATTAATCTAACTAATTAGTTAATTTAATTAAACAGTAATTAATTAGTTAACCCTAATTACCCTAATCAGTCAATGACAGGTGGGTCCCGCACGTCAGTTTGACCCAGTCAACGCCCTATTGACTGCTGACGTCATGATGACGACAGCAGGCACTATTCTGGATAATGTTGAATTAAATAAATTTATTAATTCCAGAAAATTAATAAATTATTTTGAAAATCATATCTTTTAATCCGTAACTCGGATGGAAATACTTTGTACATGAAAGTTGCTCAGAACGACGAGACGAATCTGGATACGCGGCCCGTTCATCCACTACACATCCCTAACCTATCGAATTCACAACTTTCCCCGTCCGGTCCGTCTGTCCGAAAACGCGAAACAGCGGGAATACTTTCCCAGATGTTCCCCCCTTCGCCGGTACCACCTACTGTCGCGTTAGGACACACCTAGCACTGCTCATTGTCATGTCACGCATCGTCATGCTTATGTTTGCATTGTATTTACTGTTTCTTCCCCCCTCTTCTCTCCGGTAGACTACGAGACCGACGCTGCTGCTGCCCAGTTCGACTACGGAGTTGACGACCCCTCCTACTTGCCAGAGCAACCAGGCAAGCCCCCCCCCCCTTGATCACCAGATATCGCCTATTCTTCTCTATACTGCTTGCATTAGAGTAGTGTAGCATGTTACTGCTTTCCGATATCCTATCCTGATGCATAGCCTATCCTTGCTACTACTGTTGTTACCTTTACCTGCAATCCTACATGCTTAGTATAGGACGCTAGTTTTCCATCAGTGGCCCTACATTCTTGTCTGCCTGCTGTGCTATACTATCGGGCCGTGATCACCTGGGCGGTGATCACGGGTATATACTTATATACTAAATACATGACACCTGTGGTGACTAAAGTCGGGTCGGCTCGTAGGAGTACCCGCAAGTGGATCTTTGTGGCGGAGCGACAGGGCAGGTTGAGACCGCCTAGGTGAGAGGTGGGCCTGGCCCTGGACGGCGTCCGCAGTTACTTCGACATAACACGCTTAACGAGTTCTTGGTATTTGATCTGAGTCTGGCCATTTGGTCTATACGCACTAACCATCTACGCGGGAGGAGTTATGGGTATCCCGGCGTCGTGGTACCAGCCGAAGCCTTCGTGACGTCAGCGAATGAGTGGCGCGCGCCGGATTGGACTGGAACGCCACTAGACTAGGTCTGTTTCCGGCCGCGTACGCAACATGCAGGTGTGCATAGGGCGATGGGCCCAGACCCCTGCGCGCATAGGGTTAGACCGGCGTGCTGACCTGTCTGTTGTGCGTAGGTGGGGTTGCGACGTGTTGATCTTCCGAGGCCGGGCATGACCCAGAAAAGTGTGTCCGGCCAAATGGGGTCGAGCGTGTTGGGTTATGTGGTGCACCCCTGCAGGGAAGTTTATCTATTCGATTAGCCGTGTCCCTCGGTAAAAGGACGACCCGGAGTTGTACCTTGACCTTATGACAACTAGAACCGGATACTGAATAAAATACACCCTTCCAAGTGCCAGATACAACCCGGTGATCGCTCTCTAACAGGGCGACGAGGAGGGGATCGCCGGGTAGGATTATGCTATACGATGCTACTTGGAGGACTTCAATCTACTCTCTTCTACATGCTGCAAGATGGAGGCTGCCAGAAGCGTAGTCTTCGACAGGATTAGCTATCCCCCTCTTATTCTGGCATTTTGCAGTTCAGCCCACTGATATGCCCCTTTACACATATACCCATGCATATGTAGTGTAGCTCCTTGCTTGCGAGTACTTTGGATGAGTACTCACGGTTGCTTTTCTCCCTCTTTTCCCCTTTCTATACCTGATTGTCGCAACCAGATGCTGGAGTCCAGGAGCTAGAGATCCCGAGGATGATTCTACATGGAGTTCGGCTTCGAGGAGTAGTTAGGAGGTCCCAGGCAGGAGGCCTTGCCTTTTCGATCGTTGCTACTTTTGTGCTAGCCTTCTTAAGGCAAACTTGTTTAACTTATGTTTGTACTCAGATATTGTTGCTTCCGCTGACTCGTCTATGATCGAGCACTTGTATTCGAGCCCTCGAGGCCCCTGGCTTGTATTATGATGCTTGTATGACTTATTTATGTTATAGAGTTGTGTTGTGATATCTTCCCGTGAGTCCCTGATCTTGATCGTACACATTTGCGTGCATGATTAGTGTACGGTGAAATCGGGGGCGTCACATTAGCCCTGCTGGGGAGCTGCAGCGCAAGCAGCTGAGCAAGATGATGAGACTGCGCTTGTTCAACACTTATATCTTCCTCACTCTGAAAGATAAACAAGCAGACAGATGACAGGTTTTGCACATAAAAGTATCAGTGCTGACAATTCATCACATTTCTTACTGACGAATAAAGTGACACAGTTTAAAATTGCATTAACACAATATGGTATTGTTCAGGTCAAGACATGGCAGGAAATGACATTGTGAAGGAGTTGGCAGCTTCACGACACCACTGGATTACAGATCAAGAACTCATAAGTATCAATGGTTAGTGTGCTGTCAATTTATACCATTTCAGATTGGCAAATAAAGAGACGGTTTAAATAATAGTAGAATGATATGACATTGTTCATAGTTAAGACATTGCAGAATATGACATTGTGATGTAGTGGGTAGGTTCACCACACCACTGGATTACGGATGAAGAACAGAAGCATACATGCAGTGCAAAAGAAGATCACTTGCTCTGTATAGTTTAATTTACATGGTATGAAGAAGGAACTTGGTTGTACAACTGAAAACTTAAATTGAGAAAGGACAAACTTTTGTTTATGAACTACATAATAAACTTTAAACAAGCAATTTGATGCAAACACCAAAAATAAACAGCTGTTGCAGTCATGCCTAACCAAATATTACAACAAAGTTTGAAGGCTTGAGATGGACAAACTTACATTATTGGTGAAGACATGCTCTATAAAGGCCTTGTCCATGCTGATGGTGGGGCAATTC
Source organism: Triticum aestivum (assembly GCF_018294505.1). Lineage (NCBI taxonomy): Eukaryota > Viridiplantae > Streptophyta > Magnoliopsida > Poales > Poaceae > Triticum > Triticum aestivum. The sequence goes on from NC_057808.1 coordinate 439,096,066, forward strand.
AAGAAGTTTACCACAGAATCTTCTTCAAAAGCATTGCCTTTATTCTACATTTTGTTAAGAGTAAATATAGATGTGATAATATACGAAAAATTGGAGAATATTTAAGATAAGATGAAGAGTGATGCTACATAACCAAGTAGCTATAAACGTAAGTGCAGCGATACAGGCAAAAGGTACAGCCAAGAGCAATGCACAGCTAAACTTCTTCAGTACCAACCTTATGGTAAGAGTAAATATAGATCTGATGTGTAGAAAATGGAGGGCAAAGGAAAATAAGCTGCAGAGTGATGGTACATGAACAACTACCTGTCATTATAAGTACACTGATAAAGGACAGCATGTACTTACAAGAACAATGCAAAGCTAAAAAAACATTGGCATTGGATATATTCTACACTAATGTAACCATTCATACAGATCAGATAATTTGGAGCGAACAATTGATAACCAAGCTATCATGCATACTGCTGTCACATAATGAACCAGGTATGTATGCAAGTACAGTGATACAGGACAACAGGTACTAACAAGAGCAAAGCAGCGGGCAGCATATTTGCGATATCCTGTCGTTCTTGTCAAACCGGAATTCTTCTTCGAGCAGATTTCCTGCAAAAAAGATCCGTAAGGCACATGCGGAAAAGTAGAAGTTCCAATTGTCATGTGATTTTATAGACAGTACCTCATCCTGGGAACGAGACCAGTGCATAACAAGGTTTTTCCATTCAATGTCTTCTAAATTTAGCACAGGAGACTTCACCGGAAATTCGTTTATAGACTTGCCATCAAAGTGTGATTTCCTCAGGTAACACCGATACTGCTGCAATGCTTCCTTGAAAAGCACAAGCAAGCTTTGCTCGTCATGACTATCCAGATTGACCCTCACCTAGTTACAACAATGTAATGTAAATCATTGATGTGTTCAATCAGCAGAAAACAGGAAAATAATAACCATGAATAATAGCACTTACACGTAAGTTGGACAGGAAGATGTGAAAATGGTGTTTGTCTCCACAATAATCTTCCCATGATGGGAATATATGCATGTAGTCCCTAACAACATTGAAAGCATTGTCTTTTAAACTGGGAATAAATGGAATGGGGTTCCAATCTGCAGGAATTGGCCGTCTCTGCAGTTGGGATAGGTCTTCGGCTGGTGGACTTGCTGTACTTTTTGCTGGAGTGGGATTTTTCTGTGGTACAGCTGGTGCTGTGGCAAATGAAATCGGTATACCTTTTGCTGGAGTGCAGGTCCTGTGTGGTGGGGCTAGTGGTGTGGCCAGTGAAGTATGGGTACAGTCTGCTGGAGTCGGTCCTACGTTTTGTGTCACTGGTTGTACAGCCAATATAAGTGGGGTGCTGTCTGATTTCTTCGGCACCACCATGTTTTTCAAGGACTTTGCTGGTGCTCCTTCAGGTTCAGCAATCACCCTCTTCCTTTTTGATGTCTGATGCACAAGAACAGCATTTGAGTGGAAAAACATGGTATGATGACAGATGGAATATGTATTGATAATGGATGGGCATGGCATCTCGACATATATGATGAGTAAACTAAGCAGATGGCGGTGCAACAAAGTAGAAGAAATGCAAGACAACATATGCAAGATACCCGCAATCAATAAAACATTGCCAAATTAGAACAGGCACCTTGATGGGTGAACAGGACAGGCCATCTGCCTTTGACTAGAATAGTCATTAGGATCATATTCTGAACAAGAATCAACAGGTGGGGCGCGTATGAGTTTCATTGCATCCAGAATGGCACTCAATGCCTTGGTGCCAATTTTGTAAGTCATTGCAGTGTTTAGCTTCAAGAGTGGACTGCTGCTACTGCGACACAAAGCAGCTACACAGATCATAGTGTAGATATAACGGGAAAACCTTAAGCATCAGAGTAAAATCAGCAAAGTGGAACTTGCTGGAATATATGTGCTAGTATTGCCGGTATGGCTAGAAAGGCTTCGGATACCAGCTCTCTTCAAGTGAAGGTGCGGTACTGTTAATATTAGTGTAACTCTCAAAGGCGACACAGCTCCCCGCATTTCCTTGCTATTCTTATAGGATTCAAGTGGGCAGGCCACTACAAATCCTATTCCTATGTTTACAAGATCCTACGAATCAAAGAGGCTCAAAGTGTCCATCACAACCGACCGTATAGACCTCTACACTGCAAATGTCCCTGCTCATCTTCGGTACAAGGAACATACTGTACTACTATCATACTCCCTTCGTTCCAAAATATAAGTCTTGGTAGAGATTTCCACTATGGATCACATACAGATGTATCCAGATACATTTTAGAGTGTAGATTCACTCATTTTGCTCCATATGTAGTCCATGGTGGAATCTATACAAAGACTTGTATTTAGGAACGGAGAGAGTACATATTAAAGAAGAATGGAAGAGGAACATGGTAAAGAAGAGCAAGCAGATTTTGGATAATAAAATGTTGGTTGCGCAGTGCCCACACATGATGAACCAGAGCGCATTAAGAATGCAACTCCCAACTGTCTCTCGACCATTTCAGGCAGTTGGATGAAGATCCTACGTCTCCTAACCCTTCTTCTTCCTCGTCTCTGATTCTTCCCATATAGAACACCGCACGGGCCGCTGGCCGGACCACCGGCCCCCACCGCCTGTGTTCCTCCGCCACCCCCACCCCCGCCCCAACCCCCACCCGCGTCGAGTTTTCTTCATTCGGCGAGGCCCCACAACCACCCGAGCCCCTTCGATCGCACCGGCAAACTCCGATGAGCTCTAAAAAATCGACTGACCCAATTTTGAAATTTAGTCTACTGTGATTTAACTAGTGTGGAATATAAAAGGGGAAAACCATAAGCATTGGGAGTATAGTGT
>NC_057808.1:439099274-439132497 GCF_018294505.1 Triticum aestivum
CACCGGCGAACTCCGGCGAGCTCTAAAAAATCGACTGACCCAATTTTGAAATTTAGTCTACTGTGATTTAACTAGTGTGGAATATAAAAGGGGAAAACCATAAGCATTGGGAGTATAGTGTTGAGCGTGCCATGGCGGATCTGAAGGTGCAAACCGGACAAAGGCAACTTCGCAACCAAGACAAGAAATCAGAGTAAAGCAGTGGCGATCTATTTTCTTGCTGCGATAAATAAGTTGAGCAGATACGAAAGAGTACCGCCTCTCGTGCGGCGTCGTGTACGCATCTGCTGAGAATTTGATGGTGCTGCGGTAGCGATGGCTGTCGACGGTGTGGAAGCAGACCTAGGAGGGTAGACGGTGGCGGCAGGGCGCGGTGGACGAGACGATCGTAGGAGCGGCGCCGGCAAGGTGGACGACGGCAGGGATGAAGCGAGAGGACGGGATGCAAGGATCCCGGTCCGAAGCCGTGGATGAGAGAGGTCGATCTCTTGTAATGGACAGCGGCGTTGGGGTATCAGCTCCGGCATGGTGGAGGAGGACGGCGGTGGTTGGGGTGGCGGACGGCGGCGGACGGGGGAGGGTGGGGTGGAGAGGGTGTTTTGGCGCCCACGGAGTACGAATGGGGAAAAGGGAGGTAGAGAGGAAGGGGGAACCATGTATTCAAGGCGCGCTTGTCTCAAATGCGAGGAAATTTACAAACTTAGCCCCCGTTTCAAATTTCTACTACATCATAGCAACATTAGTCGGTTGGGGATAGGACGGTAATCCCGCATACACCGAATATTTGCCGACGAGAGTTTGTTTTTGGCGCCCACCGTGTATGAATATGAATCGGGGAGGGAGTCGATTTTGGCCGAGGACACACTGTGTTTTGGTGCCCACCGTGTATGAATCCGGGTGAGAGGCGGTTACGTCACGTTTGGGTGAAATTACAAACCTACCCCTATCGAAACCTATAGAAATCCAGCAGATAGGCTTTGTGTGGCAGGGATAGGCAGTAGTGATTTCCATCTCGCAGATTTTGGTTTCGGGCGGTTACTGCGACTTTCCCCGCTTCGTTCAAATTTTGCAGAGTGCATGTTTACCGTGCCAACTCAATTCGAATCCCGTTTGTATTCTATTTTTTTCGGGCGGGATCCATTTTCAATTGGAATTACATTCTATATACATCATTTTTTTATATATACTTTCAAAAGCACAACAAACAATTCTGCTCCTTTATATGTATAATATGATTTACAAATACAACGATCTCGAAATCTTAAGGTTGAATTCGAATAAATTTAACCAAATTATGTTCTACTAAAATGTATGGATCAGTAATATCTACATATTAAATAACATAGATGTGCGTGAATTCATATGAGTATGCATGTTTGATAGATCAATTTTGGTTCGAGTATGGATTACATGTATCATCATCTCGAATTCAAATATTTGAATCCCTTTTTTGTCCACTCCTTTCACGCCCATCTCTCTCGCATGCATGCTCCTTCAGGTAGCTATCACTCTCTTTTCTCCAGCTCACCCGCACGCTCACTTCATGTTTCTCCTATCCTCGCAAACATGGTCTCTCGACGTCTCCCTTGAGAAGTGTCACACTCTCCCTATCATTATACACTACACGGTCTTCATTATCTCTCACGTCTCTATTGTTCTCTGGTATCACTCGGTACCTAAGCTTTCTTTTTCACCGCCACACACAGTCTCCACTCGTCTTTCACTTTGTCTTTCTCTCTATGGGATTCTCTCACACACCCTATATGTCTCTACATATGACTCATACCACTAAAATTACTCTCTCTCTCTCTCCTGTAGACACAACATTTGTTGCGGTCTCCTTTTCGTCTCCATCCCAGACTGACATTATTCATTTGTTTACCGATCAGACAACCCCGACTACCGTCTCCTCTCTCTCTCTCTCTCACAGACACACACACACAACTCTTGCTTCCACTCCCCTTCCCGACTACCGTCTCTCTCTCACACACACAAAACTCACGCTTTCGCACCCCGACTCGTATTTCTCTCACAAACATTTATCGACTAGCTAGCCTCTAGATAGGTTTATACACCCGCACACTCGTGCTTCCACCATCGCATACATGTCTCTCTCCCGCTCCTTGTATCTATGTAGATTTTTCTTTCCTTCTTGAGACACGCCCTCTCGATCGTGCACACACACACTATCGCCTCATTTTAAGCTGATACCTATCGCACACACACTCCTTGTGTCTTTGTCACACATGCACTCCGTCCTCCTCCACTCTCCCTCTCTCTCACACACACATGGGCTTTTTGCAACAACTAGCAAGATGCCCATGCATTGCACGGAACATCAAGATGCATTTGTATGAGTAGTTTATCTTGTGGGGGAAAAGGATGAACGAGGGAAGGCCTTATTTGCAAATGTGGAGAGGGGTGTGGGTATCTTTTTGCAAAATTGCCATAGTTTCCTTCCTATCCATCAGATATAGATCGTACGGCCTATATTGCAGGATGGCAGGCACACGATCATCACCGACAATGCTTTTTATAAGAGTAGGGATAAAAATAGAGTTCGTGATGATGGTGGGCCTGCCATCCTGCAATGTAGGTCGTCCGATTTATATCTTAGGGATAGGAAGGAAAATATGGCAATTTACCCGCACTCTTCACCACATTTGTAGATAAGGCCTTCCCTCGTTCATCCTTTTCTCCCACAAGATCTTGATGTTCTGTGCAACGCACGGGCATCTTGCTAGTAAGAGTAGAAATTAGACATATACCACTTCTCGAAACTTGAAACCAACAACATTCCTCCCTTATCTCATCAAAACCGCCAAAGGAATATATTTTGAGTGAAACATAACATATTTTTAGTGATATACGTATTTCAAAACTAGACTTTTTTCTATCAAATCGGTGAATATGTATTAATCTACTTTGATCGTGTGGCAACGCATTGGCACATTGCTAGTAGTTATTATAATTTTTTGGACACCAGACAAATGGTGGAGTACATATACGAAGATAAGAGGCGCACGCACGCAGTCGGCCTCTCGCTGTCTCGCACACATGAGTGTTACGTAAAGGCGACATTAACAAATAAACCCTAAAACCCTAGCTGCACGATTGCTGCATTTGCGGGTACCGGGTACGTGGTGGAGCACCTTTGTAGGAATAGTCAGCTCGCGTGATAATTTGATCCATAGGAGTTGATGGTCGGGACCACAGGTGAACGACTTGGAGCGCGGTCGCTCGCCAGTTGCCACAGATCGAGTAGCCACGTTTAAAATATCGTTTTTTAGCGGGGTTAAGAGTTCCGATTTTCAATGGCGCGTTATAAGTAGTAAGTAGTTTTTAGAACGATTGGTATGGAGCGAAAATGGAATTCATAGTACTACGTACCTCCTTGGCGTATGGTTGTATGGTTTTTTTTTGCGATGGAGGTTGTATGGGTTTATGTTGCGAGATGTTGAACCTGGTAGTTCTAGGGCAAATACTATGGTTTAGATTTAGATGCTGGTTTTCAGTAATGAAAATCGGAAGGGGAAACCCTTCTTTGATTAAAAAAACTACTACCTCCATTCTGGTTTACTAGTCCCCATCGTACTTTGGGTCAAAGTTTGTCCATGAATTTTAATTGTAAAATGTGAATGGAAAATGAGATTTTGTTATACCCAAACAAAAAAGGACTGGAGGGAGTGATTGCTCTGACACGGACGCGACCTCTCATAGCGCAGGCATTGAACCGGCGCGCCGGCCAAGAGGGCCGCACTCGCTGCAGGCCCGGCTGAGCACGCCTCCTCGCCGCGTGCAACCAACTTAAGACTACCCCGCCTGCCTTCATTGAATCCGCGCGTGTGCCGGCAACACGTCCTTCCGCGAGCCGGCAGGCATTTTAGAACACAAAAAATGACTAAAATATAATTAATTTACGCATGGTCTTGACTTGTTGTGCTCGCACCGGTAGCAGGAACTAGTAGAGGATTTTCTTTATTTATAACTATCCTCAATTTTTTTTGGCTTTGAAGTGAATCATGGTTGTGGACATTATGTATGAATGTGCAGATATCTGTGAACATGAGTTTGATGTGGAAGTTGAACTTGGAATGTCGGGCTTGCGCGTGAACTATACCATGTCCAATGCTTCGTCTGTTATTGTTTCGAAAGTAATTGCTGTTATTACATGACCCGAAAAAAACATTTTGTGCCACATCAGTAGATGCACGGACATCACAACAGGCATGCTGACTGGATAAACATTTGAACCTAGCTATTATGAATGAAATTTTGTATTGACAACAGCTTTAGATAGCAGGAGACGCCTAGCCTGCTCTGCCTCTGCTAGCTTATTTCTGGCTTCTTCCATCTCTTCTTTGGCTTGGGTGAAGAGAGCATCTGATTGCTCTTTTCGCTTCTTCAGGAACTCAGCTACATTCTCAAGGGCTGCTGCACGCTTTCTTTCAGCCTTTACTAATGCCACGAGGACACGAACAGCTGACGACTCCACCTGGCTTGTGTGTAATCCAGCATCATCTGGGAATTTGCACCTTGTGTCTAATCCAGCATCATTAGGGAACTGGCACCTTGTGTGTAATCCAGCCTCATTTTGGAAACATGATCTCGAGGTTGACCATACTTCCCTCCTCGCAGGAACTGCATCCTGACATGAAGTTACTTCTTTTTCAGATCAATACTCAGAGCAACCTAGATCCATTTAGTAGAAGCCAGATAAACAGAACTCGGAGAAGTGAATTCAAAAGGAAAAAAACAGACTACAAGGTGAGAACACCCGCTTCCTACATCAAGGTAAAAACGAAAGCATTAGGACGATTAAGACTCTTCTTATTACACATCGAAGAACACCACGCTTAAGAGAAACAGAAACTACAACATATACACATCGAAGGACACGAGGCTACACGAAAGTAATTGAAAGGGTGTTACTTACCAAAGCTCGTTTTACAGGTTCGGTGCAGCTCCTCTTTAACTTGCCACACTCCTTGAAGATGTCTCGAATATCCCGTTTTTGGTCTTCATTGCTCCTCTGCATGTTCGCACTCGTGGTTTTAAAATCTCAACATGGCAAGAAAAATATACTACTAGTAATACTCGCGCATCTTGTGGGCAACATTAAAGCACTCGTCTGCCATGTTAGAGCATCTCCAACAGAATCGCAACGCGCGGCGCTTTAAAAAAGCATTTACAGTGCTAAGATCGAGAAGTAGATACTAGAGAGTATAGGATAGTTCTCAGCATAGATAGATAAAAAAAAGATAATTCAACTACTCCTCGTCGTCCGACTCCTCCTCGGTGATGTCCTCCTCCGACGTCTGACTGTAGGCATGAAGATACCAATCATCGTCGGATTCCCAGGGCGACGCTGCTCCTAGCCTCATGTTGAATTGAGCGTCCGCTTTTCGCCTACGCTTGTCCTCGCGATAGGCGGCTTGCTCCGCCCTCCTCTTATCCCTCTCTGCCCTCCTTTGCGCGTAGAACTCGCGCTCGTTGATGATGTCCTGCGGGAAGTGTTGGCGCCACAGCGCCATGGCTTCCTCGTCCATCTCGGCGATGCCGAGAAGGTGCTCCCGCCTCCGCTTGTCGTGACGATCCTCGTCGGTGCTAAGCCGCGGCAAAGGCGCGAGCTCCTGCGCCCGCTCCCGCATCGGCACGTTGGGGAAGTTCAATGTTCTATGAGGCCACCGGAGGCGCCACACCGCCGCGTCGTACGCGCGGGCGGCCTCGTTGGCGGTGTCGAAATTGCCGAGGCCGAGGCGCATCCCGCGGAACCGGATCTCGGCGGAGAAGCCGCCGGAGGGGCGCGCGCGGACGCCGCGGTATCCCCAAGTTTCCCGGCGACGCGGCGGCATGGTGGCGCGGTGGCGGCGAGGCGAAAAAGAGCGGGGAGAGAGCGGTGGTGAGGCACAGAGCGGGGAGAGAGCGGTGGCAAGGCACAGAGCGGCGGGAGGGCGTTGGATTTTATAAAGCGCGCCGGACGCCGCGCGCCAAAACTAGCGCACGCCCAGCCGCTTTTTCCCGCGCGCGCGCGATCCTTTCCCGACGTCTCTGCTATCTCTACTCTCTTCTCTACTGTTATATTTATTTTATATTTAATATTTAATATTTATCTCTACCTCCTTTACTGTCTACTTTTTTTTCTCTATACTTTTTTTTCTTGCAATATAGGCCGTCCGATTTATATCTGACAGATAGGAAGGAAACAAATGGGAATTTTGCAAAAAGATACCCATACCCCTCTCCATATTTGCAAATAAGGCCTTCCCTCATTCATCCTTTTCTCCCACAAGATAAACTACTCATACAAATGCATCTTGATGCGTGCAACGCATGGGCATCTTGCTAGTTCTAAAAACCTTTCCATCATTTGCCACACTACTGGTTGCAGATGAAAAACCTACCCAAGCACAGCGCGATACAGGAGCGACACACAATTACAAGCTGATATTCTGTTGGACAATGGAGGCTATAACCAATTACTTTTACGGGAACAATAGCACCCAGGAAATTTGAAGGGTAGGCATGAACAAAATTGGAACTGCACATGTACTGCTAAGTGATTCAATACACACATTACCAATCGAGGAGGAGAACGGTGGTCGCGGCGGCCTCTGTGAGTCATGGTCGGCAACGGGAGTTAGTTCATTGTCCACGACGGTGGTACTTCTGCGCTTGGCGTCGGCTTCTGGGAAGCAGATCCGAGACCGTGGAAGACGATGCCGGGGAAGAGGCTCCGTGTACGACGACGACGGTGGACCGGCTCCAGTGCGGTGTACGAGGTCGTCGATGAGGCAGATGCGCTGCGGTGGACGAGTGCGCCGATGTAAAGGGGAGGAGCACGAAGGCTGCGGTGCCGTGGAGAAGTCTATTTTGCGGTGGGGATAGAAAATGGGGAGTATTCAGGTGTACTACTCTGGGTGCCGGGGTGGGGTTGGCTGGGTAGGGTGAACCCGAAGTTACGAAAACAGCCCCCTACCAAGCGTCATCCGTAGGCCTGTTCCGAAGGCTATGATGGTAACTTCCCACTGCTCGAATCTGGGTCGCGGGAGATTTTCCCGCCGACCTCAAAATTTTGTGACACTGGACTCCCCGTGTGGCGTGTTGAGTGATTCGGCTAAGCAACTAGCGAGTAGTAGTAGTAAACTCTGCATATTAGGTTTGACCAAAGTCAAACTTCCTAAAGTTTGACCAAGTTTATAGAAAAATATAAACATTTACCATAACAAATATGTATGATGTGATAGTACATTCAATAATGAATCTAATGGTATTTATTTGTTATTGTATATGTTAATATTTTTTGTTATAAGCTTTCTGAGAGTTTACAAAACTTGACTTTGACCAATGCTAATACGCGGACTTAAATAAAAACGAAGGGAGTACACATTTGTTTTCTTAGTTTGTAGTGAACTAATCATTTGTTGAAATTGTGAAATAAATATATTAGGCTATTGACTTCGAATGTAATGGTCTATACAATTCAATAGTTACAATCATTGTCGAATACCAAGATGTATACAAGGTCTATAGTACTTCACAACATGCTCAAACTCACATAATCCCAGTCAAATGAGAATCTAAATGCATTTCATAGTTATTACTTTGTAGGATGCAACAAAAACAACCATAACTCTACATCAGCCATTATAGAAGCAACATTTTGACATATCCCAATGTGTGAATGAAACGTGCAGAGAGAGCTTTTGAAGATGGAGCAGATAGGGAGGGAAAGATTGTATGTATGTGGACGAGAGAGTAGGAGACAAACCTAACGAGATAAAGAGAGAGATAGAGAGAGAAAGAGAGAGGAAGAAGTTAGGTCTGTGAGAAAGATGGATACATGTAATATACATGAGATGCGTGTGCATCTGGATTCTGTATACGTGGAAGGAGAAGAGACAACATGTTTGATGAGAGAGCTGGAAAAACATGGACGAGAGGGGAAGGATCTCGTGGGTTGAGGGATTGACAATTTTGTGCGGGGGGGAGAGGGATTGGTAATTTTGTGCAAGAGAGAGAGAGGGTGGGGGGAGGAGTCAGTCAGCCGTCGTCACATCACCCTGCTTCCAAATGACCCCGCATTCTCTAGTGCGGTGTGGTCGCCGTCTTCGATCTGCTCGATGCCCTCTTTGAAGATTGAGGTGTTGTGCATGTTGGGGTGCAAAGAAGCACAAGCGAGAGTGGTCGCCGTATAACCTTGGATGGGGATGAATTGTGTGCTTGGGGGAGTGTGTGTGTGTGTGTTGTGCTGCGTGTGTCTGTGTGTGTGTGTGTGTTGTGCTGCGTGTGTGTGTGTGTCAGATATTGAGAGAAAACAAACCTAAGGAGAGAAATGGGTATTCACGAAGAGATTGTGCGGGCCTTGAGGTGGGCAGGGGCTGGGTGAGGGTGTCAAAATGCGCGCGTTGATGCATGTGTTGCATGCGACCGTGCGAGGGACGGACGAATCGAGAGAGATGGTTGTTGTGTTACGGATGCTCCTCTCTCTGTCTCTCTCTCTCCCTCTCTCTCTCTCTCACACACACACAAGTAAACTAGAAGACCGTTCTCTCATGTATACACAACGTATCAGCATCTGTCTATGTCTCACTCATGCATGATCATTTGCACATTCACACCTCTCTATGTCTGTATCACACGCACACCGACTCCACATTGCCCTTCCGCCACAACACACATATGGACACATACACGCGTTCTCTCTCAGTCACACACACAAAATCAGTATTAAAAAAAACTAGGGCGCACCTAAAACGTCCAAATCCAAATAAACACGAACTGGAGCTAAATTCAAATATATGGAAATATTGCAGCGTCAAGAACTTTCACAGGAAAAAAAGTTGAGTAATATTCGAGGATTGTTTTCACACACACAAAAAGGTTCGGTGGATGTCCTTCGAGCGCGACATGATGACGCACCGTTCGATCGACCGCGCGGCCGCGGTTCACGCGCTTGCACAAGATTCTGTATCGTGGCTGTGGTACTAACTAATAAAAGCGCTGCCTAAGTCTAATGTTTACGTGTACTAGTACGGTTTTCTTTTAAGTTTGACCAACCTTATATATAAAACTAAAGTAAGCTCCCACACGCGCACTCATCAATATGCCGCCGCCGCCGTTGCGCATGCTGGCGCCCGCCTGCTCCGGCCAACAATTTCTCGCCCATCACCGCCGTGTTGCCGCCATCCCTGTGCCATGAAGCCGAAGGCTCGCCCGCTCATGTCGTCTGCAATCCCTCCTCGCGATGTCGCCGCGCTGCCAAATACGCGAGCAGCTGGTGGAGCCGCGTCTATGCATGTAGCGTACGAAGAGGAGGACCAGCGCATGCTCCAGCACGCCGACGAGGAGGAACTAGCGTGTCATTGTTGTCTCCGCCCACGCGGAGGAGGCGGGCATGGTGGCTGTCGCGGCGGAAGCAGGTCACGCGCGTCTCGAGCCCGCAAACCGGGTGCGGACACGGAATCTACCTTCGAGACCTTGAATGCCACGTGGATCCTGCAATCTGAAGGAGCAATTTGGGTCAGTTGACTCATGTGAGCCGTTTGATGCAACATGGATGGCTAGAAGGGCTTCCTCCACCTCTTCTACCATCTTCTTCCTTCGCTCCGTCGAACTTCTTTCACAAATCGACTGACCCAAATTATACTACTAGTACGAACGTATTAAGTACAGTAGGAACATGAAGATACGAGCAGTAGTACCAACTGCAAGAAGAACAGTAGTAAGACATAGTACTAGTACTACTGTACGTACTAAAGAGTTCAAATAACGAGAAAGAACATAAACATAGTTCTGTTGGGGCCTCAGCACAACACACCCTTGAAAATAAACTAAGCAACTAGTCCGCTTGACACTGCAGTAGAACCAGCATGAGCGACGACACTGCCACCTACTCGGAGTCCGAGTCCACGTCCTCGACTTCGTCCTCGTCCCTCTTCCTCTTCGTCGACGCTTCTTTGCTTGAATCGGGCACTGGGCTCTGCTTCTTCATCCAACCCTTGTAGATATTTAAACAAAGGTAGGCATCCATTGCTGCGTACAGGATGTGATCTTCATCTAATGTCTTCGACTCCCATGCATGATGAAACTCGTGATGAGGTTTCTTCAGTTTAGCGTACGAAGGATCAATCATGGCTGCTGCCAGGGTCAGCATTGAAGGTTGAGAGGAGGACACTGGGCTTGCCTTCTGGAGATCGAAGGGCTGGCCTACAACGAGACCTATCCGACGTAGGACATCCCTGTCGTTCTTAAAGCCTACAGTAACGAATTTCACTCTTTTGTCCTTGAGGAAGTTCTTAAAATCCTGGCACTCAACGTCGGCATGGCATATGTGGTAGACCAAGAAAACGTTATGTACGCAAACCCGCATCACGGCGGGCTTCTTCCTCTCTTCGTCCTTTAGATCCTTCTCTCGTCCCAGGACTGTGGTGTACTCAACATCTAGCCCAGCGACCCACTCATCCGTTGAACTGTTGAACATGCGTAGGAAGCGAGCAAGCCATGCTTTCACCGTCTTGGATCCACGTGTGTAGATGACGATGAACTGATCGCCGGTGATGGCTCTAACCTGGTACTCAGCGGCGACCATGGAGATTTGGGAGGCCATGGATTTTGGAGGAGGGTTAGGAGAAGTTGAACTGTTATACCCCACAAAAAAACTGGGAGCGAACTAATGTGAAAGGACGGGATGACTGGGAGCGAACTGTTGTAAGGTAGAAGACGGGGACGAGTAGGGCGTGCGAACGGCGTGGGTTGCTGGCTTGCCCGGTGGATAAACGGATGCAAGCCCCCAAAGAGTTATCAAGAACTATGCGGGACCCACTAGATGTCATGTCTACTAGACCTATATCGTAGGCCTGACGGTATAGCTTCTGCCTGTTCGCACGCCATGCCGGCGCGTGGATGTAACTTCACTTAATTCCGTCAAACGTCGCGCCTCCCACGACCTTCGCCTCCCTCACGCGGTCGCGCCCTTTGAGACTTCGACCGGCTATAAATGAGCAATTTTTTTTGCCTTTTTTTAGACAAGCAATTTTTTTTGCCTACTCCGCATGCATGATACTCCCTCTGGTCCTTTTTACTCCCGTCAACCGTTTGCGAAGTGTTTGACCAAATTTATACTCTTTTTTTAACACCACCTTATATTAATTAACCAGCCACACCAGTACACTCATTCGATACAATATTCACCACACAGGGTGGTACGTTATTTACAAGAATACCATCTAATCTATTGTCAAAGCTATACTTAGCGATTAAGTGTGCCACCTTATTGGCCGAACGGCTAATCTTTGACAATTGAAGATTGTTGATCAACTTTGAGATGCTCAACGCTTTCATCTTCAGGTCACCCATAGCAGACCTGTCATAGTCCCCCGATGCAAGAGACGCTACCACAAAAGCGCAATCAGTCTCTAAAATTACAGGATTATGAAGAGAAATACCTATGTAGAGACCGGCAATGCAAGCCCTAAGCTCCGCTTCCTCCACGCTTTGACAGGCATCAATGAAATCCCACGACCAAATTTATACTAAAAATATCAATATCTACAATACTGATTATAATGAGTATAAGAACTACGTTTTATAATGAGTGTAAAAATATTGATTTGACATTGTGAATGTTGACACATTTTTCTATAAGTCTGGTGAAAGTAGAGGTACATTGACTTCAGACAAAACTTAAATGCACAATGCAGACTAGTTCCTCCGTCCAGGTGCGTGCCATGTCCTATCTTGTCATCACAACAAGGTTAGCTATTAGGTTGGCCATAGTGGGGGTAACATAAGTAGTATCATGCACTTGGGACTCGCAAACATGCTAATGTGGTAGGCAATTAAAGAAGAGAGAGATGGTTATAGTAACATAGGTAGATACCGTAACATAATAAATGTGATGCAACTATGTGTCATGCATGGCAATAAATGAGACCACCTATGATACTAATCTATGATACTATGCACTATAGAGGTAGTAACATAGACTAGTAACATATGCATGTTACTAGTCTAAGTTACTCCCCACTATGATCAGCCTTAGAGTACCACTACCTCCCTTCTAGTTTAAAGGGCTCGATTCAAAAATTTCACCTACTCTTAGCAAGATAGTAGAGGCGGTGGTAGTTTTTGAAGTCTGCAAAAGTACTCAACTAGTGATGTCGTTCTTCACAAAAAAATATGTTTACCAATGCATGCATGAACACTAGTTACTCTAACCCCCCTCTCTTCTTTAATTCTTTGCCACATCAGCATGTTTGCTATTCCCGTGTGCATGATACCAGCTAAGATACCACCATTATGGTCAGCCTTAATCATCGCATGCAATAATTTAGTGCACCTTGAAATATGATCATGTGTGGGGCGTGTATGTTTTTAATGACTTGAGACTATACCTAGCCCGGCATGCAAGATGACTTATTATGCACCGTTCCCCATACCTGCAGGAAGCCCGTTCGTCTCCAAATCTTTTCCTCTCCATGTGTGGAAACAATATGCCTGCCAAACTCTCCTTCTCCCTCCGGCGGTCCCACCACTCCACCCCGTGTGAAAAAATCTGCATGCATGACTCTCCTCCCCCCACGCTCGTCCAATCCGTTGTGACCAGCAATATTTCCACCCCTTCGCTCCCCCGTAATTTACTCCAACAAACATGCCCACGTAGCTGTTACCTTACTGCAGGTGCATTGGGTCACTGACATATGGGCCCAACAGGGGTCTGGCCCACATGTCAGTGACGCAACTGGACCTGCAGTTAAGTCAGTGCAGCTCAGTCCATATCTTACGTAGGTGTGCCATTGCTCGCTATAAATACTGCGCCTCCCACGACATCGCTATCTCCTCCCCCTCACGTTCACGTTCATCGCTATCTCCTCCCCCTCCCTCTCACGTTGACCACCATGGCATCGCCCCTCCCAAGCCGTAGGAGCCCCTCGCTGCACCGCGCGGACGGTCACGCGTCGTTGTTCCGTTCCTCGCCGCCACTAGTCGAGGAGGACGCGTCGGTGTTCCGCTCCTCGCCGCTACGCGACGCATCGCCGTTCCGTTCCTCGCCGCCACTAGTCGAGGAGGACGCGTCGGCGTTCCGCTCCTCGCCGCGACGCGTCTCCGTTCCGTTCCTCGCCGCCACTAGTCGAGGAGGATGCGTCGGCGTTCCGCTCCTCACCGCGACGCGTCGAGGTGGACGCCAGCGTTCCCAATCTCGCCAGCACGCGCATCGGAGGACGCGTCGGCTCCCCGCTATGAGGAGAACGCCGCGCCGCCCGCCGAGCCCCCCAGCCTTGAGGAGCTTTGGAAAGAAATGGATGTCGCCTTGTGGGAGGCTTTGCCTCCAGCAGAGCGCGCCAAAATAGAGGCGGAGAAGAAGGCCGAGGAAGAGAAGCGCACCGCGGAACAAGCTGCCTGGGAGGCCTATGTCGCGTCCGAGAGAGTCAGGCAATTGGCTCTTTGGCAGAAGGCTCATGCGAGGGCCATGAGGGTGGCGGAGGACGCCCGTGCCGACGCCCTGAGTGTAGTCGGGCCCAAGCGCCTCATCTACGCTTGGCGGTACGTGGACCGGGTGCACGCTTCCAGCGAGGAGGAGTACCTGTTGGCGCCGGATCACCACACCGGTGAGATCGCGCTCGCCCGCCGGCAAGCCGCCAATCAGCACCTCGCGAGTTGCGAGGCTGAGGAAGAGGCGTTGTGTCGGCGCGCTGGGAAACGGCCGTGCACCAGGGCACTCGTGGCGCACCGCAAGCGCTCCTGCGAGCGCGGTGGCTTTTAGGAGGAGTATAATTTTTGTTTCATAAGGCGATCTCATTAGTTTTGGGACGCAAATGATAAATCCCGAACGTTCAGAAATTTTTAGCGTCCTTAATTAAGTATGTAAAAGGGAAAGTTTGGAAACCTTGTGTATTCGTACGCATTTTGCAAGTACGTGCATATAGCACAAACTTTACTATATACTATCGCACTACACGTCTCTCTCGATATATGCTTGCAGACTGTGCTACTCCCTCCGTCCAGGTCAATAAGTCATCTTTGGTTGTGCACCGTGACCAAGAAGGAGGGAAGACTTATACACCTAGACGGAGGGAGTACTACTATTACTTATGTACGTGCAAATGCACGTTTTAACATTATGATGCGGTTTTTGTAAAAGTAGAAAAACAGCACTAGTCAAGCTTGTGAAACGATTCAATGCAAAACAAATGCAAAAATGCTCGTTTGATTGTTTACTTTTAGCTTCCTTCTCTATGGTTATTTCTCTGTCGTACTTTGTACGGAGTATCTCACTGGTTGGAAAGGCATGCAAATTCCCAAACCGCTTCCTACACCCTGTATCGAATTTTTTTCCTAACAAGTTGTGCCGTGCAAATGGAATTCCAACTTGAGTACTACTACTAGTAGGAGTACCAGGGGCCAGTTCTTTTAGGCTTCTAGATTAGTAATCCCATAACCACTACCTCCGTCCTGGTTTATTGGTCCCCATTGTAATCTGTGTCAAATTTTGATCATAAATTTAACTAATGAAATGTTAGTGCATGTCACATGCACTAATATTTTATCAGTTAAATCTTTGGTCAAAATTTAGCACAAATTACAATGGTGAGGAATAAACCAGGACGGAGGTACTACTAGTAGTAGTTTAGAAGCCCAAATAAATGAGTGAGGCGCCTTAATGTTACTCTCCACTGTGACTAGTCTTATGGGAAAAGCTGGGGAAGCCGCCAAAAGAACTGGCCCTAGGAGTAGTAGCTAGGGATCGAGTGTGCGAGATGAACCGGAGAAAGTAAATGGAGAGAGATGAAATGCAAAAAAGACGGAGGGATGTGATGGTTGCTTGTCCGTTTATTTTACCAGGCCACTTATTGCTGGGAGTGGTTGGGTTTTGTGATATGACGGCTTTACTGCCGCGCCACGAGCGGGGCGAGACTCCCGTGCAGCGTCGCCCTCTACACTAGTACTACATCGGTCGTGGTTTATCCCCCATTGAATTTGACTGAAGATTTAACTGACAAAATGTTAGTGCATGTCAACAAAAACAATATCGTTGGATTCGTATTTGAACATAGTTTTCAATGATATAATTTTAGGTGACATGCATCATCATTTATCGTACTATATATAATGTTAGTTCAATTTTTGGTCATACTAATCTATAGTAAGGTGCCCGTGCGTTGCACGGAAGAGTGAAATGCATTGATCGGGGAGTTGTTTATTTTGACAAAGGATGTGGGGGTCATCTCATGTGTAACGGGTATCGATAGGTTTATTCGGATATTATTTCATCTCTAGAGCTCACAAACATTCGGGTGAAATAGATAAAGAAGTATCT
Organism: Triticum aestivum; assembly: GCF_018294505.1. Taxonomy (NCBI): domain Eukaryota; kingdom Viridiplantae; phylum Streptophyta; class Magnoliopsida; order Poales; family Poaceae; genus Triticum; species Triticum aestivum. The sequence goes on from NC_057808.1 coordinate 439,114,594, forward strand.
TTTGTAAACAAAAGCGTTCAACTGTTCAACCTGCATCCAAAACTTGTGAAGAAATAACTCTTATTGTGCTTTGCAAGAAATGATCTTCAAGAATTAGATTTTGAGTATCCATTGTTATACATGTTGGCTATAGATGACATGGCACTTTCTTATAGTCAACAGTTGGCTATACTATTTAAGTATTAACCATGCCCTTATACACCTAGACGGAGGGATTAAATTAGGATGACTTGGAAGGGGGCAGAGGATATGTAAGAAATGGTTCATCATAAGTCTTTCACCAGTACTGTAGTAAAAATTCATACATGGAAGATTCTAGACTAAACCATAAATGGATACACTTTTATTCATGCGCGATACTCCAATAGAGCAAGATCATGCACGGAAGTCTCCACATGCTTAGACAGCGGACTACATTGACCGAAGACTAATGATCAACATTTAACTTGATAATGCAGATGTCCAGTGAACCTCCTTGGAGCCCCCGTGCACATTGTTGGGGGTCAAATAATACCGTGCGTCTTCCATGTCCACATTGGCGGGAAGGTCCCAGCTCGGCAGAGTCCAAGTCAGCTTGACGTAGCCAGTGTCGCCGCCCACGTACCTCCGAGGGGTAGTAATAGTGAGCACGCACCTGTACATCGGCCTCGTGTCAGTGTTAGCGTCAGCGCCCCTGACGCACACTACAGAGACGGGGCGGCGGCCTGCGCGGGCCTCGCCGGTGCCCACGATCAAGAGGAAGACGCTGCCATCCTCCTCTGAGACTAGCAAGCGGCGGTGATCCTCCAGCGAACCCGGCATGGTGAACGGGTAGCACGTCTCGTACTTGATGTTCTTCGCCAAGGGCCAGTAGTGATCGTCGCACGCCTGCGTCAGGTGATGCACGATGTCCGCAGGCGAGCCCCAAAACGGCACTGGGCACTCATAGCAGTAGACAAGGGCTCCTTGGAGGCATCGACCAGGCCGTCCATGAAACGGGAGTGGCTGTAGGGGACGTTCCGCCAGTTGAATATATGAGCAAGTTACTACGAGATTTAGTACGAATAATCACAAAATAAATCATGATGGCTATAACAGAGATTAAACTAATCATGCGGACTAGCATAGTAGATGAACAGATCGAATCTAGGACACAGACTAGAAACATGAATTCTACCACGATTTCGAACAGGAAGAACAGAAACACATACGGTGCAACGGGATTAGCACCATTGGCGTTGAGGTTGTCGCCCATGTCGTTGAGGAAGAGGTTGCCGAGGTCGGGGAAGAAGTCGTCGTCAGTGAAGTCGTCGCTGCTAGCAGTCGCGAGAGTGCGCTCCCCAAATTTCAACAGTGCCCGCCGAATGGAGCGCAGGAGGGAGTGGCTGTAGGGGATGTTGCGGGCGCCGAATGGAGCGCAGGAGTAGCCCACGAAGCAGTAGATGGTGCTCCTCCCTAGTCTCTATTCTTATCTCTATCTCTACTACTCTTCTTTGTTTTTTATAATATACTAGTTGTAGTTGTCAAATCGAATAGTACTGCGCCGTCCACTGCACGCCCGGCTGAACACGCCTCCTCGCCTCCATCAAACCCCTCCGTTAAACCCGCATGCAAACCGAGAAACCTACTCTGGCCTGCGGGAGGAAATTTGTCGGTTGCAGTTGGAGAATAATAGAGTCACGTCCAATCCATTTGAGTTAATTGCGTGTATGATTCTCCCTCTATAAAAAGTTAATTGCATCCTTAATCTTGTATTCTAAGTACTCTGTGGGTTCCACTGTCAGTACAGTGTACATGACTTGCAGGCTGGCTACAGATTCGTACAGAAAGTTAAAAAGAAACAAATCCATCCTTAATCCTGTATTCTAAGTACTCTGTGGGTTCCACTGCCAGTACATTAGCAAAAGAAGTAGTATATATTAAAAGAATATAAAAAGCTAAAGTTTAGGACAGAATTCGAACTCAGGTCATCGGGCTGCGAGCATCCGGCCCGGACCAGTACACTAGGTGTTGGTTGCGGAGAATGCAAGAGATAAACCTTTATAACTATGAGCCCGTCCGTTGCAACAGATCCAAAGTAGAATAATACATATTCACAAATTTGAAAGAAAACAGTTTACTTTTGATATACATATCACTAAAAAAATCTTATGTTTCACTCCAACTATATTCTTTGGGCTGTTTTGATGAAGTAAGGGAGGAATGTGGTTGGTTTCAAGATACTAAGGGGTTTTGTGTAAACTAGAGCAGAGAAGTGGGAATTGTTGCAAAAGTCCACAACTTACATCACAGCCGTTAGATGCAGATCTAATGGTCGGAAATGGCGGATGGCAGACACACCATCATCACCAACTGAGTCTTCAGGCTAATTGCGTTCATCAACCGCGGTCTCGCCTATCTGACAGGTCACTGCGGTAAGTGGATAAATCTGCACGTCCATCGCAGGATCATACATCCTCCATGGTTCTCTGATGCCATTGAACACAAGGGCTTCATTTACGCTGTCGACTCCTTCTATGACTAGACGTATAGCAGTGGACGAAGGGCTCCTTGGAGGCATCGACCAGGCCGTCCATGAAACGGGAGTGGCTGTAGGGGACGTTGCGCCAGTTGAATATATGAGAAAGTTACTACGAGATTTAATCCGAATAAGCACAAAATAAATCATGATGGCTATAACAGAGATGAAACTAATCATGTGGACTAGCATAGTAGTAGGATACAGAGTAGAAACATGAATTCTACCACGATTTCAAACAGGAAGGACAGAAACACATACGGTGCAACGGGAGCAGCACCGTTGGCGTTGAGGTTGTCGCCCATGTCCAAACACCACGTAGACACGGTCTTTGAGCACGGTTCATAGTCGTTCCATGCTTGGGCATTGAAGTTTGTAACTATTTTAGATTAGAATATACTACTCCTCCGGTGCTAGTAGTAGAGCAGAGTCCTACTCTACTACTCTACTCAAGCAAGTTAGGGCATAGCACTGTAGGGAGTACCAGTACTGTGATCACTCAAGCAAGTTGTCTGGCATCGACATGACCCTACGCTGCTGGTATGTGTCTTGTAAGTCAAGCGGCGTGCTGTAGTCATCATCACCTGTCCACTTCCCGCAGCACATATTCGCTTCTCCATCTTTGTCTGCACATAATCTCGTCCAATCTTCCATCCCCGCTAACAATGGCAGAACCGAGCAGCGTCCGCCGAAAGAGTGGCTGGAATTCGCTCCCCACAGAGGTAATCAAGCTCATTGTTTCGCGTGTGGACAATCTCAGTACCATGCCGCTCGCCGCGTGCTCGTCGGGGCTGTACCGTTTACTCAAAGCCCTCAGGCTGGAGCTTTTTAAGCCAGCTCCTTGCTTGCTGATGCCGCCTGATCTTCAGAAACGGCGTGTCACACAGCATAACGATCGTAGGGTGGCGAGCATCAACCCCCTTGACTGCGATCCAATCCCCGTCAGCCTCAACTACATTAACGGTATGTACTGGGTCGGCATGAACACGTCTTGGATGGTGCTCGTCGACGGTCGCGGCAGCTGGATGCTCGTGGAGGTCTACACCCCGCGATTGATCCCCCTTCCTTCGATTAACACTGCACTGCTTTGGCACCGCGGCCCAGAATACTCGGAATCTTATAGTAGCCAACATGATACCAAGTTTGACTTGCTCAAGGTTGTAATCTGCCAAGTGCCCACAAGATCTGCAAATTATAAAGACTTCAGGCTAATTGCGTTCATCAACTCGCCTATCTGACAGGTCACTGCGGTAAGTGGATAAATCTGCATGTCCATCGCAGGATCATACATCCTCCATGGTTCTCTGATGCCATTGAACACAAGGGCTTCATTTAAGCTGTCGACTCCTTCTATGGCTGTGTTGGTAATCGTAGCATAATTTAAAAAATTTCCTATGCTCACCAAGATGCATCTATGGAGTCTACTAGCAACGAGGGGAAAAGAGTGCATCTACATACCCTTGTAGATCGCGAGCGGAAGCGTTCCAATGAACGTGGATGACGGAGTCGTACTCGCCGTGATCCAAATCACCGATGACCGAGTGCCGAACGGACGGCACCTTCAACACACGTACGGTGCAGCGACGTCTCCTCCTTCTTGATCCAGCAAGGGGGGAGGAGAGGTTGATGGAGATCCAACAGCACGACGGCGTGGTGGTGGATGTAGCGGGTCTCCGGCAGGGCTTCGCCGAGCTTCTGCGAGAGAGAGAGAGGTGTTGCAGGGGAGGAGGGAGGCGCCCAAGGCTGTTGTGTCCTGCCCTCCCTCCCCCCCTTTATATAGGCCCCTGGGGGGCGCCGGCCCCAAGAGATGGGATCTCAAGGGGGGGCGCCGGCCACAAGGGGGGAAGGGGTGCCTTGCCCCCCAAGGCAAGGGGGAAGCTCCCCCCCCCCTAGGGTTTCCAACCCTAGGCGCATGGGGGGAGGCCCAAGGGGGGTGCCCCAGCCCACTAGGGGCTGGTTCCCTTCCACTTTCAGCCCACGGGGCCCTCCGGGACAGGTGGCCCCACCCGGTGGACCCCCGGGACCCTTCCGGTGGTCCCAATACAATACCGGTAACCCCCGAAACTTTCCCGGTGGCCGAAACTTGACTTCCTATATATAATTCTTCACCTCCAGACCATTCCGGAACCTCTCGTGACGTCCGGGATCTCATCCGGGACTCCGAACAACTTTCGGGTTTCCGCATACATATATCTCTACAACCCTAGCGTCACCGGACCTTAAGTGTGTAGACCCTACGGGTTCGGGAGACATGCAGACATGACCGAGACGCCTCTCCGGTCAATAACCAACAGCGGGATCTGGATACCCATGTTGGCTCCCACATGCTCCACGATGATCACATCGGATGAACCACGGTGTCGAGGATTCAATCAATCCGTATGCAATTCCCTTTGTCAAACGGTATGTTACTTGCCCGAGATTCGATCGTCGGTATCCCAATACCTTGTTCAATCTCGTTACCGGCAAGTCTCTTTACTCGTACCGCAATGCATGATCCCGTGACTAACGCCTTAGTCACATTGAGATCATTATGATGATGCATTACCGAGTGGGCCCAGAGATACCTCTCCGTCACACGGAGTGACAAATCCCAGTCTCGATCCGTGCCAACCCAACAGACACTTTCGGAGATACCCGTAGTGCACCTTTATAGTCACCCAGTTACGTTGTGACGTTTGGCACACCCAAAGCACTCCTACGGTATCCGGGAGTTGCACGATCTCATGGTCTAAGGAAAAGATACTTGACATTGGAAAAGCTCTAGCAAACGAAACTACACGATCTTTTATGCTATGCTTAGGATTGGGTCTTGTCCATCACATCATTCTCCTAATGATGTGATCCCGTTATCAATGACATCCAATGTCCATAGTCAGGAAATCATGACTATCTGTTGATCAACGAGCTAGTCAACTAGAGGCTTACTAGGGACAGGTTGTGGTCTATGTATTCACACATGTATTACGATTTCCGGACAATACAATTATATCATGAATAATAGACAATTATCATGAACAAAGAAATATAATAATAACCATTTATTATTGCCTCTAGGGCATATTTCAACAGTCTCCCACTTGCACTAGAGTCAATAATCTAGTTACATTGTGATGAATCGAACACCCATTGCGTCCTGGTGTTGATCATGTTTTACCCTAGGGAGAGGTTTAGTCAACGGATCTGCTACATTCAGGTCCGTATGTACTTTACAAATATCTATGTCTCCATTTTGAACACTTTCACAAATGGAGTTGAAGCGACGCTTGATATGCCTGGTCTTCCTGTGAAACCTGGGCTCCTTCGCAAGGGCAATAGCTCCAGTGTTGTCACAGAAGAGAGTCATCGGGCCCGACGCATTGGGAATCACCCCTAGGTCGGTAATGAACTCCTTCATCCAGACTGCTTCCTGTGCTGCCTCCGAGGCTGCCATGTATTCCGCTTCACATGTAGATCCCGCCACGACGCTTTGCTTGCAACTGCACCAGCTTACTGCTCCTCCATTCAAAATATACACGTATCCGGTCTATGACTTCGAGTCATCCAGATCTGTGTCGAAGCTAGCGTCGACGTAACCCTTTACGACGAGCTCTTCGTCACCTCCATAAACGAGAAACATATCCTTAGTCCTCTTTAGGTACTTCAGGATATTCTTGACCGCTGTCCAGTGTTCCTTGTCGGGATTACTTTGGTACCTTCCTACCAAACTTACGGCAAGGTTTACATCAGGTCTGGTACACAGCATGGCATACATAATAGACCCTATGGCCGAGGCATAGGGGATGACACTCATCTCTTCTATATCTTCTGCCGTGGTCGGGCATTGAGCCGTGCTCAATTGCACACCTTGCAATACAGGCAAGAACCCCTTCTTGGACTGATCCATACTGAACTTCTTCAATATCTTGTCAAGGTATGTACTCTGTGAAAGACCAATGAGGCGTCTTGATCTATCTCTATAGATCTTGATGCCTAATATATAAGCAGCTTCTCCAAGGTCCTTCATTGAAAAACATTTATTCAAATAGGCCTTTATACTTTCCAAGAATTCTATATCATTTCCCATCAATAATATGTCATCCACATATAATATGAGAAATGCTACAGAGCTCCCACTCACTTTCTTGTAAACACAGGCTTCTCCATAAGTCTGTGTAAACCCAAACGCTTTGATCATCTCATCAAAGCGAATGTTCCAACTCCGAGATGCTTGCACCAGCCCATAGATTGAGCGCTGGAGCTTGCACACTTTGTTAGCATTCTTAGGATCGACAAAACCTTCCGGCTGTATCATATACAACTCTTCCTTAAGGAAGCCGTTAAGGAATGCCGTTTTGACGTCCATCTGCCATATCTCATAATCATAGTATGCGGCAATTGCTAACATGATTCAGACGGACTTCAGCTTCGCTACGGGTGAGAAAGTCTCATCATAGTCAACCCCTTGAACTTGTCGATAACCCTTAGCGACAAGTCGAGCTTTGTAGATGGTCACATTACCATCCGCGTCCGTCTTCTTCTTAAAGATTCATTTGTTTTCTATGGCTCGCCGCTCATCGGGCAAGTCAGTCAAAGTCCATACTTTGTTTTCATACATGGATTCTATCTCGGATTTCATGGCTTCTAGCCATTTGTCGGAATCCGGGCCCGCCATCGCTTCTTCATAGTTCGAAGGTTCACCATTGTCTAACAACATGATTTCCACGACAGGGTTGCCGTACCACTCTGGTGCGGAACGTGTCCTTGTGGACCTACGAAGTTCAGTAACTTGATCTGAAGCTTCATGATCATCATCATTAACTTCCTCCCCAGTCGGTGTAGGCACCACAAGAACATTTTCCCGTGCCGCGCTACTTTCCGGTTCGGAAGGGGTGACTATCACCTCATCAAGTTCCACTTTCCTCCCACTCAATTCTTTCGAGAGAAACTCCTTCTCCAGAAAGGACCCGTTCTTGGCAACGAAGATCTTGCCTTCGGATCTGAGGTAGAAGGTATACCCCATAGTTTCCTTAGGGTATCCTATGAAGACGCATTTTTCCGATTTGGGTTCGAGCTTTTCAGGCTGAAGTTTCTTGACATAAGCATCGCATCCCCAAACTTTTAGAAACGACAGCTTAGGTTTCTTCCCAAACCATAATTCATACGGTGTCGTCTCAACAGATTTCGATGGAGCCCTATTTAAAGTGAATGTGGCAGTCTCTAAAGTATAACCCCAAAATGAGAGCGGTAAATCGGTAAGAGACATCATAGATCGCACCATATCCAATAGAGTGCGATTACGACGTTCGGACACACCATTTCTCTGAGGTGTTCCAGGCGGCGTGAGTTGTGAAACCATTCCACATTTCCTTAAGTGTGCACCAAACTCGTGACTTCAATATTCTCCACCACGATCTGATCGTAGGAATTTTATTCTCCTGTCACGTTGATTCTCAACCTCACTCTGAAATTCTTTAAACTTTTCAAAGGTTTCAGACTTGTGTTTCATCAGGTAGACATATCCATATCTACTTAAATCATCAGTGAGAGTGAGAACATAACGATATCCTCCGCGAGCCTCAACACTCATTGGACCACACACATCGGTATGTATGATTTCCAATAAGTTGGTTGCTCGCTCCATTGTTCCGGAGAACGGAGTCTTGGTCATCTTACCCATGAGGCATGGTTCGCATGTGTCAAATGATTCGTAATCAAGAGACTCCAAAAGTCCATCTGCATGGAGCTTCTTCATGCGCTTGACACCAATGTGACCAAGGCGGCAGTGCCACAAGTATGTGGGACTATCGTTATCAACTTTACATCTTTTGGTATTTACACTATGAACATGTGTAACATCACGTTCGAGATTCATCAAAAATAAACCATTGACCAGCGGGGCATGACCATAAAACATCTCTCTCAAATAAATAGAACAACCATTATTCTCGGATTTAAATGAGTAGCCATCTCGAATTAAACGAGATCCAGATACAATGTTCATGCTCAAAGTTGGCACTAAATAACAATTATTGAGGTTTAAAACTAATCCCGTGGGTAGATGCAGAGGTAGCGTGCCGACGGCGATCACATCGACCTTGGAACCATTCCCGACGCGCATCGTCACCTCGTCCTTTGCCAGTCTCCGTTTATTCCGTAGTTCCTATTTTGAGTTACAAATATGAGCAACCGCACCGGTATCAAATACCCAGGAGCTACTACGAGTACTGGTAAGGTACACATCAATTACTTGTATATCACATATACCTTGGGTGTTGCCGGCCTTCTTCTTGTCCGCTAAATATTTGGGGCAGTTCCGCTTCCAGTGACCACTTCCCTTGCAATAAAAGCACTCAGTCCCGAGCTTGGGTCCATTCTTTGACTTCTTCCCAGTAACTGGTTTACCGGGCGCGGCAACTCCCTTGCCGTCCTTCTTGAAGTTCTTCTTACCCTTGCCCTTCTTGAACTTGGTGGTTTTATTCACCATCAACACTTGATGTTCTTTTCTGATCTCCCCTTCCGCTGATTTCAGCATTGAATATACCTCGGGAATGGTCTTTTCCATCCCCTGCATATTGTAGTTCATCACAAAGCTCTTGTAGCTTGGTGGAAGCGACTGGAGGATTCTGTCAATGACCGCGTCATCCGGGAGATTAACTCCCAGCTGAGACAAGCGGTTGTGCAACCCAGACATTCTGAGTATGTGCTCACTGACAGAACTGTTCTCCTCCATTTTACAGCTGAAGAACTTGTCGGAGACATCATATCTCTCGACCCGGGCATGAGCTTGGAAAACTAGTTTCAGCTCCTCGAACATCTCATATGCTCCATGTTTCTCAAAACGCTTTTGGAGACCCGGTTCTAAGCTGTAAAGCATGCCGCACTGAACGAGGGAGTAATCATCAGCACGTGATTGCCAAGCGTTCATAACGTCTTGGTTCTGTGGGATTGGTGCATCACCTAGCGGTGCTTCTAAGACATAATCTTTCTTGGCTACTATGAGGATGAGCCTCAGGTTTCGGACCCAGTCCGTATAGTTGCTGCCATCATCTTTCAGCTTGGTTTTCTCTAGGAACGCGTTGAAATTGAGGACAACGTTGGCCATTTGATCTACAAGACATAGTGTAAAGATTTTAGACTAAGTTCATGATAATTGAGTTCATCTAATCAAATTATTTAATGAACTCCCACTCAGATAGACATCCCTCTCGTCATCTAAGTGAAACATGATCCGAGCTTAACTAGGCCGTGTCCGATCATCACGTGAGACGGACTAGTCAAGATCGGTGAACATCTCCATGTTGATCGTATCTTCTATACGACTCATGCTCGACCTTTCGGTCCTCCGTGTTCCGAGGCCATGTCTGTACATGCTAGGCTCGTCAAGTCAACCTAAGTGTATTGCGTGTGTTCCGAGGCCATGTCTGTACATGCTAGGCTCGTCAACACCCGTTGTATTCGAACGTAAGAATCTATCACACCCGATCATCACGTGGTGCTTCGAAACGACGAACCTTCGCAACGGTGCATAGTTAGGGTGAACACTTTCTTGAAATTATTATAAGGGATCATCCTACTTGCTACCGTCGTTCTAAGCAAATAAGATGCAAAAACATGATAAACATCACATGCAATCAAATAGTGACATGATATGGCCAATATCATCATGCTCCTTTGATCTCCATCTTCGGGGCACCATGATCATCTTTGTCACCGGCATGACACCATGATCTCCATCATCATGATCTCCATCATTGTGTCTTCATGAAGTCGTCACGCCAACGATTACTTCTACTTCTATGTCTAACACGTTTAGCAACAAAGTAAAGTAATTTACATGGCGTTATTCAATGACACGCAGGTCATGCAAAATAATAAAGACAACTCCTATGGCTCCTGCCGGTTGTCATACTCATCGACATGCAAGTCGTGATTCCTATTACAAGAATATGATCAATCTCATACATCACATATATCATTCATCACATCTTCTGGCCATATCACATCACATAGCACTTGTTGCAAAAACAAGTTAGACGTCCTCTAATTGTTGTTGCAAGTTTTTACGTGGTTTGTAGGTTTCTAGCAAGAACGTTTCTTACCTACGTATGACCACAATGTGATTTGTCAATTTCTATTTACCCTTCATAAGGACCCTTTTCATCGAATCCGTTCCGACTAAAGTAGGAGAGACATACACCCGCTAGCCACCTTATGCAACTTGTGCATGTCAGTCGGTGGAACCTGTCTCACGTAAGTGTACGTGTAAGGTCGGTCCGGGCCGCTTCATCCTACAATGCCGCCGAAACAAGAAAAGACTAGTAGCGGCAAGAAGAATTGGCAAACTCAACGCCCACAACTACTTTGTGTTCTACTCGTGCATAGTAACTACGCATAAACCTGGCTCTGAAACCACTGTTGGTAATCGTAGCATAATTTAAAAATTTTCCTACGCTCACCAAGATGCATCCATGGAGTCTACTAGCAACGAGGGGAAAGGAGTGCATCTACATACCCTTGTAGATCGCGAGCGGAAGCGTTCCAATGAACGTGGATGACGGAGTCGTACTCGCCGTGATCCAAATCACCGATGATCGAGTGCCGAACGGACGGCACCTCCGCGTTCAACACACGTACGGTGCAGCGACATCTCCTCCTTCTTGATCCAGCAAGGGGGGAGGAGAGGTTGATGGAGATCCAACAGCACGATGGCGTGGTGGTGGATGTAGCGGGTCTCCGGCAGGGCTTCCCCGAGCTTCTGCGAGAGAGAGAGAGAGAGAGGTGTTGCAGGGGAGGAGGGAAGCGCCCAAGGCTGTTGTGTCCTGGCCTCCCTCCCCCCCCCTTTATATAGGCCCCTGGGGGGCGCCGGCCCCAAGAGATGGGATCTCAAGGGGGGCGGCGGCCACAAGGGGGGGAAGGGGTGCCTTGCCCCCCAAGGCAAGGGGGAAGCTCCCCCCCTAGGGTTTCCAACCCTAGGCGCATGGGGGGAGGCCCAAGGGGGGCGCCCCAGCCCACTAGGGGCTGGTTCCCTTCCACTTTCAGCCCACGGGGCCCTCCGGGACAGGTGGCCCCACCCGGTGGACCCCCGGGACCCTTCCGGTGGTCCCGGTACAATACCGGTAACCCCCGAAACTTTCCCGGTGGCCGAAACTTGACTTCCTATATATAATTCTTCACCTCCAGACCATTCCGGAACCTCTCGTGACGTCCGGGATCTCATCCGGGACTCCGAACAACTTTCGGGTTTCCGCATACATATATCTCTACAACCCTAGCGTCACCGGACCTTAAGTGTGTAGACCCTACGGGTTCGGGAGACATGCAGACATGACCGAGACGCCTCTCCGGTCAATAACCAACAGCGGGATCTGGATACCCATGTTGGCTCCCACATGCTCCACGATGATCACATCGGATGAACCACGGTGTCGAGGATTCAATCAATCCGTATGCAATTCCCTTTGTCAAACGGTATGTTACTTGCCCGAGATTCGATCGTCGGTATCCCAATACCTTGTTCAATCTCGTTACCAGCAAGTCTCTTTACTCGTACCGCAATGCATGATCCCGTGACTAACGCCTTAGTCACATTGAGCTCATTATGATGATGCATTACCGAGTGGTCCCAGAGATACCTCTCCGTCACACGGAGTGACAAATCCCAGTCTCCATCCGTGCCAACCCAACAGACACTTTCGGAGATACCCGTAGTGCACCTTTATAGTCACCCAGTTACGTTGTGACGTTTGGCACACCTAAAGCACTCCTACGGTATCCGGGAGTTGCACGATCTCATGGTCTAAGGAAAAGATACTTGACATTGGAAAAGCTCTAGCAAACGAAACTACACGTTCTTTTATGCTATGCTTAGGATTGGGTCTTGTCCATCACATCATTCTCCTAATGATGTGATCTCGTTATCAATGACATCCAATGTCCATAGTCAGGAAATCATGACTATCTGTTGATCAACGAGCTAGTCAACTAGAGGCTTACTAGGGACAGGTTGTGGTCTATGTATTCACACATGTATTACGATTTCCGGACAATACAATTATAGCATGAATAATAGACTATTATCATGAACAAAGAAATATAATAATAACCAATTATTATTGCCTCTAGGGCATATTTCCAACAGGCTGGACGTATTGCTGGCCTACTCCAGTCATCGCTACAAACGGCTGTTACAGCAGTATGTTACTTTCCTATGATATCATGATGGCTTGCTTATATTACTGTCAACATTTGCTGAAAAAATATTCATGCTCATAACATGCTGTTCTTAAGATTGACTAAATCAAGAGCCCTTTTTTATTTGACTCCAACTTGATATGATGTTGTAGGCCGCCTGGTGTCCCTACCCTTCCTAATCCCAGAACCTTTCAAAGAAAAGCGGCATGGCAGTTGCAGGTGGTTCCTGGCTCGATCAGACGACGGCGAAAGATTGATGATCGTTCCCACGTACCGGACGTGTTGTTTCGCGGAATACAATCACAGTCACTGCAAGGTCTTTGAGCAGGATCCCGGCTTCTCTGGGCCTTCAGGAATTTTTGACTGGAGGCTGGTAAGTAGCCTTGGTACACGCTCTCTGTTTGTCGGACTGAATTATCCGATTAACCAGGAGATAACCGACGGCAAGGATCATGATGGCAGCACGGTTTCGTTCATCAGGCAAAACTGTGTGTACACAGCGTACCATGCGTCTCTGCATGCACCATACCCTGATATGTGCCGCCACGCTCTGCAGCCCAAAGTAGGAGAGAGGGTCGCAAGTATCAGACTTTGACCTGCTGGCTGGAGTTTCCCCCGTCAGGCACCCATCTGGTTCAAGCCGTCAGCCAATCTCCACAGCTTAATAAATAGTAACGTCTAACTGAGCCAGTTAGTTAGATGCGTACACTTGGTGTAGTAGGATCTTTATTTAGTTTGATGCATACACTTGTCCTTTTTTGGTAGCCCTTTTGTAATGATGGCTGGTGTTTGGTTTGGAAGAGAGAGCTGCGTCTTCACTCTTCTGGCCTGCTTACTGCTTCTGTTGCACCCCCAGCCCTGGTTGCTGCTGCTGCTGTTTTCAATGTACAATCAGTAGTATATTTCGTCTGTTGGTTGAATAAATGTGTTGTTAGAACGATAAACACAATATTTTGGAAGTCATTGCACGGTTCGATCCTTTAGTGCCCCGTACCGTACGTAGTGCATACTATTTTTCGTACGGAACACATTTTCCACTTGTTGATAACATGCAGCCCACTGATGAAGGCCCAATAGAGAAGCCCATAATTAACTGGAAGGGAGGCTCTCACATGAATCCGGCCCAGGTACATGCTCATGGTCCCCTAAACATAAATAAGTAAATAAATAAATAAAGCTAAATGCTCATGCACCAGTTCTTTGGGAAAATAGGTAGCCCAGTATTTCTTTTTGAAGAATACCCAAGCTAGGCCTATTTGTTTTCTCCGAATTACTGGGCTGCAAATCTTTCAAGACGAGGAGGGATGCATTCCGGCCTGGCTTAAGAGTATGGTCAATGTCTGTTAAAAGTAATATCAAAAGGGGTTGAAAATTCCAAAAAAATTATAGCAAATGGGATATAAGTTTCTTTTTTTTGTTTTTGTTCTTCACTGATATCTTATACGTATTTCATTGGATTTAACATGACATAGTACTAATTTATTTTTAAATTTGTTTTAGTATGGCTATTAATTTTTGGATTAAGAATATTTCGTTTCCCAGCAAAAATTTGTGAATTTTCAAAATTTCCCACATATTTAGTTAATTTTTTTACCCTGGTACTGACCAGAAAATGGCCAGCAATTCTAAAAATGGAAAACGGGCTGCAATAAATTCCATATGAACTAGAAAATGAGTAAAAATTATAAAAATAATAGCAAATGGGATGTACACGCCACAGATTTCGAGGCTGACTTGTTTACGCAAGGCTTTGTCAGTGAACACACGATTCTAGCAGCAGTGACCGTTGGATGTCCATCCAACGGCCGACGTGCTTCTTCAATCTCTGATCTTCCTGCTCCAGCCGCCTAAACTAGCGCCGGCGGGACTGCCTGCTCCCTCCTCTTGTGGCCCGCTGTGATGCCGCGCAGGCTTCCCCGGCCCACCCTACTCCCTCCGCTGGCCTGGCCGCACGCAATCAACTGCCTCCTTATTACGCGAAAAAAATGATTCCTCCCACTGACATCTGGGGCGCACCGGTTGGGAGGCTGACCTGTGGGCCTACTAAGTTGACGCGTACGCAGGGCTTGTCAACTTAGTCAACAAATGATTCTAGCAGCAGTAACCGTTGGATTTGAATCGAACGGTCCTACTGCTTCTTCAATCACTGCTCTTCTTGCACCAGCCGCCCAAACCAGCGCCGGGGAGACCGTCTGCTCCTGCCTCCAGTGGCCGGCTGTGCTGCCGTTGAGGCCTCATCGCCCCCTACTACTCCCACCGCTAGCCAGGCCCTGCGGCGACGGCAGCCTCACACCGCAGCCGAACCAGTGAACCCTCATACTCCTCTCCGCGTGGGCATCCACTATCGCGTCTTCCCCGGCTCCGCGTTGTCCCCTTCCTAGGCCTCGCCGTCGTCCACCGCCTTGGTGCTCTCGGCGCGGCGTGGTCAACGTGGTCAACGACATTCCATCGGAAGAGTACTGTACGTGGAGAGGCTGACAGCTGGGTCCATGGCCACAGCCCAGTTTTTTTGTGATTTGCCAAGTAAGTCGCTTTGTCAGGCCTGTTGGGCTGCAAATCTTTCAAGACGAGGAGAGCTTTCATTTGGCTGGCCGAGAAAATGGCCCATCAGTAATGAGAAATGGGCTGTACATTTTTAAAACACATCAAACCGACAATTAGTTTCAAATATCTTTTTTTTCATTTCGAGATTTTAAATTACATTAATTTTTGTGCGTGGATAATTTGTTGGATTTTATATTGATATACATTATTTTTTAAATCAGTTTGAATGAGAGTCGAAATTTCGGGATTAAAAACAGTTCTGACCGCACCGAAATATGCAAAATTTCGTATAATTTTTTAACCGTGGCCACAATATGGGCTGTAATGCTAACAAAAAGAATATGGGCTCCAAAAAAACCTTAATAATTAGCAAATGGGCTGTAAATTATTAGAAATAATGGCAGATGGGATGTATGCTGTTTTCCACAGATTTGAGGCTTTCCTAAAAAAAAGGTTGACGCACAAGCACTGACTGTTGGATGTCCATCCAACGGCCATCGTGCTTCTTCAATCTCTGCTCTTCCTGCTCCAGCCGCTCAAACAAGCGCCGGCGGGACTGCCTGCTCCCTCCTCCCCGCGGCCGGCTCTGCTGCCACGCAGGCCTCACCGCCCCACCGTACTCCCATCGCTGGCCTAGCCATCCCTCTACTCACCCACACCTGTTGTTATTCTCCGGCGACGGCAGACGAACCAGTAAACCCTCGTACAGTCGTACTCCCCTCCGCGTGGGAAACAACTTTCGAGTCTTCCCTGCCTCCGTGTCATTCCCTTCCTAGGCCTCGCCGTCGTCCACCGCCCTGGTGCTCTCGGCGCGGCCTGGTCAACGTGGTCAATGACCGACATGCATCTGAAGTGGACTGTACGTGGAGAGGCCAACAGCTGGGTCCACGGCCGCACGCAAGGAAATGCCTCCTTACTACGCGCAAAATAATGATTCCTCCACCTGACATCAAGGACCCACCGAAAGGGCCTCTGTATTTCACGAAAAAAACGTTACCGCTGCTGACAGCTCGGACCCACCAGCTATATCTTCGCACGCAAGGAAGTGCCTCCTTATTACGCACAAAAAAATGAATACTCCCCCTGTTAGCTGGGACCCAGTATAGTGGCAGGCTGACTTGTGGGCCTACTAAGTTGACGAGGACGGAGGGCTTTGTCAACTTAGTCAATATGCACGATTCTAGCTCCAGTGACCGTACGATGTCCATCCAACGGCCGTAGTGCTTCTTCAACCTCTGGTCTTCTTGCTCCAGCCGCCCAAACCAGCGCCAGTCGTGCCTCGTGCTCCTGCCTCCCGTGGCCGGCTGCGATGCGGCGGAGGCCTCACCGCCCCTACTGCTCCCACCGCTGGCCAGGCCATCCCTCTACTCACCCACACCCCCTGTTATTCTGCGGCGACAGCAGACTCACACCGCAGCGAACCAGTGAACCCTCGTACTCCTCTACGCGTGGGCATCCACTGCCGCGTCGTCCCCTTCCTAGGCCTCGCCGTCATCCACCGCCCTGGTGCTCTCGGTGCGGCGTGGTCAACGTGGTCAAGGAACGGCTTCCATCGGACGTGGACTGTATGTGGAGAGGCTGACAGCTGGGTCCACGGCCGCAGCAAGGAAGTGCCTCCTTATTACGTGCAAAATAATTATTCCTCCACCTGACAACGGGGACCCACCGGATGGGCCACCGTATTTCGCGAAAAAAACTTTTGCCCCTGACTGCTGGGACCCACCAGCTACATCTTCGCACGCAAGGAAGTGCGTCCGGGCAAAAAAAACGATTCGCCCCCTGACTGCTGGGACCCACCAGCTACATCTTCGCAGGCAAGGAAGTGCCTGACAGTCGGGACCCACCTGGTCGAAGCGTACGTAGCGTTGTCATTCTGGTCGCGAACGTGTACGTACATATATACTGGTGGATGTAGAGGCGCGCACGTGTCGTAGTAGAGGCGCGTACGTGTCGTAGTAGAGGCACGCATGTAGCATGTACACGTACGTACAGCGGCCAGGGTGCAAGAAAGAAAATACGGCCACGTACGTGTACATACGGGCGGGGTCTCGAACGCCTACTCGCGCATACGTACGGCCAGGGCTCGTGTACATGGTTGGGTCGGAACGGAGAAACAGCGTCGTCGTCGTGTTCATGGGGAGGCAACGGAATGCGTCGTGTTCATGGGGAGGCAACGCAATGCGTCGTGTTCATCGGGAGGCAACGGAACGCGTGGGAGCCAACCGGCTGGGTCGGAACGGAATGCGTGGTCGTGTTCATCGGGAGGGCTTGGACGGAACAGGCGATGGAAACGAGGCCTGGCGTACCGCACAACGGAGGAAACGGACCTCCTACGTTCGGAACGAGGTCCTGTTGATCAGGAGGGGTGTGGCGTACCGCAAAACGGAGGAAACGGACCTCCTACGGTCGAAACGGTGGTCCTGTTGATCGGGAGGGGTGTGGCGTACCGCAAAACGGACGAAACGGACCTCCTACGGTCGAAACGGGGGTCCTGTTGATCGGGAGGGGTGTGGCGTACCGCAAAATGGACGAAACGGACCTCCTACAGTCGAAACGGGGGTCCTGTTCATCGGGAGGGGTGTAGCGTACCGCAAAACGGGACTCCACGGGATACTGTTCATCTCCACCGTCGACCTCCTCCAGCCTCCATGGGCTACCGTCGACCTCCTCCAGCCTCCACGGGCTCCTAT
>NC_057808.1:439133106-439187265 GCF_018294505.1 Triticum aestivum
TTCATCCAATCGATCGGCTTCAGTTACCAGCAGTAGCGAAGGAATCGCTCGATCGGGTTCAGTTAAGAGCCATCGATCGATCACTCGGGTTCAGTAACGCGTAGCCTGCAGTGCAATCGCTCGGGTTCAATTAGAACCCAACGCCTCGCTCGGGTTCAGTTAGAGCCAACGCCTCGCACACACGCGCGTACGTGTATGAGAGAAACGTGCATCGCTCGGCCCCCGACCTCCCACCGTAACCGGGAACTCCCCAAAATTTTCCTTGCCCTCGCTTCTACCACGGTTTTTTCCGTCATGGACGGCCCAAAGAATGTCATGCAGCTGCGTCTCCGGCCCGCCCAGGACGAAAAGCCCATTTTCTGTCATGATTTTTTGTCATAGAAGTAGGAGCCCACCACATCTATGATGATACCGGGTTTTGTCACAATTATCGTCATAGAAGTGTCATATGTATGACAGAAAAAAATTCGTTCGGCCCAAAATGTCACGGATGTGTCTTTTTTTTTGTAGTGTTCCACCATGTTTGAAATGCATTGAACGTGAATCTGCTAATTCTTCACCTGAAAGTTCAAATGCTTCTATCGCTGCAAATTCTTCAACTGTCTCTGTTATCACAAATTCCTCGTCTGAGGATGCTACTAGTGTCACTGACAATGCAGGGTTGAAGGAATTGTATGTGACAGACATGTACAAAAGCCTCAAAGGGCATCAGGCTCTTTGTGATGTGCTTAAAAAGCAGATCCTCAATAGGAACCCTAGGAAAGAGGGTATTGCCTTTGAGAGGAAACTCAATGCTGATGGGACCTACTGGAAACCTGAGCAGTATCCCAAAACCTCATGGGTACAAAGGGACCTCCCGTAGATCCATCCACTTTATCTGGCTTTACATGCGAATCTTCATATACTTCTGATGAGTCATTTGACTCCAACTATAAACTGTTCAAAAATCAGAATGATGAAGTATTTGCTAGATATGTTGGCACTAACTGCAGGAATGGTCCCCCTATGAAGAAAATCTGGGTTCCGAAAAGGTGCCTTGAAAGTCTTCAGGTGAATGTCATCATGACACCACCTGTGAAGAATAGGAACCCGGGATCAAATTCTTCATATGGACCAAAGTCTTCATATGGATCCAAGTCCTCACGTGGATCAAATTCCTCATTTGGATCAAAATCCTCATATGAACATCATCATGCTAACACTTCTGTTTCACAGGGAAGAACTAAGGGCTATGAATATGTGCATCATTCTTCATATCATTATGTTCATAAGTCCTCGAAGAATTTCTCTGCTTATTCATATGTTTACTATAACTCCTCTTCTGTGAAACGAAGTGGACTGGCTTCTATGCCACCTTTATCTTATGGAGCTCGCAGAATGATGAACTCTTTGCCACCCCTCCAGATGTGGGTGGTGAAGAAAAAGTACTAATCTCTTATGCAGGGTCAGGTCTCCAGACGAACTTAAACGTCTGAAGAATTTGCTGGAGACCTAAATATACTTGAAAGGACGCAAGCTATTCATGAAGAAATGAAATTCATTTCTCATGTCCTCATACTGCTATATATGTTCTATTGCTTGATGAAATTGATCTGATGAATTTGATGTCATATTCTTCACTAATGAAGTATATGAGTTCGTAAGATGCACTAATTCATCTGCAGGATGATCAACCCAAAGCTACTGAGTGGGTCCTTGATAGTGGATGTACAAATCACATGACTGGTGACAGGAACTTATTGATGGACACTGCTTTATCTCCATCTCATCTGAAGCATATCACCTACGTTGACAAAGGCAAAAGCAAGGTATTGGGTCTAGGTAGAGTTTCCATCTCAAAGGATCGACACATGGACAAAGTCATGCTTGTCGAGTCCTTAGGACTCAACCTCATGTATGTATCAATGCTTTGTGATCTTGATATGGTTGTTGTCTTTGGCAAGTATCGTTGTGTTGTGATCATGGAAGCTGACCATTCGAAAGTCTTCGAAGGCTTTAGGAGAGGAGACTTGTATATTGTTGATTTCTCTATAGGACCACAACCTGCCACATGTCTACTTGCAAAAGCTTCAGAAGGCTGGTTATGGTATCGACGACTAGGTCATGCTGGCATGAGGAACTTGCACACGCTCGCGAAGAAGAAGCATGTCATTGGCATCGAGGGCGTCAAATTCCTCAAGGACCATCTGTGTGGAGCTTGTGAAGCTGGAAAGATGACCAAGTCCAAGCATCCCTCAAAGACTATCATGACTACCACTCGCCCATTTGAATTGCTTCACATGGATCTCTTTGGCCCTACTCACTATGCCACATTCACCAATGCTGCATCTTTATATGGCTTTGTTATTGTTGATGACTATTCTCGTTACACATGGGTGCATATCATCACTTACAAAACTGAAGTGCAGGAAGTCTTCAAATGATTTTCCTCGAGGGCTTCAACAAACTTCGGTGTGAAGATCAAGCACATTAGAAGTGACAATGGGACCGAGTTCAAGAATACTGGTCTTGATGACTATCTTGATGAACTTGGTATTACTCATGAGTTATCTGCTCCTTATACTCCTCAGCAGAATGGCGTCGTGGAGCGCAAGAACAGGACCCTTGTTGAGATGGCTCGCACTATGCTTGATGAATACAAGACGCCTCGTCACCTTTGGCCCGAGGCAATTGATACTGCGTGCCACATCATCAACAGGGTATATCTTCACAAATTCTTCAAAAAGACCTCATATGAACTCCTCACTGACAAGAAACCCAATGTGAGTTATTTCAAAGTCTTCGGTGCTAAATGTTGGATTAGAGATCCTAATCACAATTCTAAATTTGCACCGAAAGCACATGAAGGTTTTATGCTTGGTTACGGAAAGGACTCGCACACCTATAGAGACTTCAACACCGTTCACCACAAGGTTGTTGAAACTGTAGATGTGCGGTTTGATGAAACTAATGGCTCGCAAAGAGAGCATCTACCTCTTATGCTAGATGAAATGTCACCTGAGGAATCCATCAACTTCAAGGCTATTGAGGATGTCATTCCTACCGAAAAATCTGTTGAAGAAGTCATTCCAGAACATGAAGAACATCATGCTGGTGCACCTGAGGAAAATGGAGCTGAACATAATGCTGAGCCTACTCAACGTCGTCAACCCGTTCATCCTCGCGTTGCAAATGAAGTGCAGATCGAGAAAATCATCGACGACATCAACGCACCAGGTCCTCTCACGCTCAAGGGCTTCACATTTGTCTAACTTTTGTGGGCACTTTGCTTTTGTCTCTATCACAGAGCCCACCAAAGTAGATGAGGCATTTCTGGAGCCTGAGTGGATCCAAGTGATGCAAGAGGAATTACATCAGTTCGAGCTCAACAATGTCTGGGAACTTGTTAAGCGACCAGACCCACGCAAGCACAATATCATCGGCACCAAATGGATCTACCGCAACAAGCAAGATGAAAATGGCCTTGTGGTGAGGAATAAGGCACGGCTTGTAGCTCAAGGCTACACACATGTTGAAGGAATTGATTTCGATGAAACTTTTGCACCTGTTGCTAGACTTGAGGCTATTCGCACATTGCTTGCTTATGCTAACCATCATAATATCATCTTATATCAAATGGATGTGAAAAGTGCATTCCTCAATGGTAAGCTTGAGGAAGAAGTATATGTTGCTCACCCCCCAGGTTTTGAAGATCCAAAGCATCCTGACAAAGTATTCAGACTCAACAAGGCCCTCTATGGCCTCAAGCAGGCCCCTCGGGCGTGGTATGATACTTTGAAGGAATACCTCATGAAGAAAGGCTTCAAACCCGGTTCACTTGACCAACTCTTTTCACCAAAACCTATGATGATGAATTATTCGTGTGCCAAATATATGTTGATGATATTATCTTTGGCTATACTAACCAACGTTATAGTGACGAATTTGCCTATATGATGAGTGAGGAATATCAAATGTCTATGATGGGAGAATTGAAATTCTTCTTAGATCTTCAAATTTGTCAACAGCGCAACGGCATCTTCATATCTCAAGAGAAATACCTCAAGGATGTATTGAGGAAATTCGGCATGCAAGATTGCAAAGGTGTCAAAATCCCTATGCCCACAAATGGCCATCTATGCACTGATGAAAATGGTATTGACTTCAATCAAAAGGTATACTGCTCCATGATTGGCTCCTTATTGTATCTATGTGCATCTAGGCCAGATATTATGCTTAGTGTTTGCATGTGTGCCCGTTACCGAAGGAATCACGCCATAAGGTTGTGAAGCATTTTCTTCAATATCTAGCTCACACTCCAACACTTGGATTATGGTATCCCAATGGCTCATTGGATATTCTGACTCTAACTATGCTGGTGATCGTGTGGACTGCAAGTCAACATTTGGCACATGCCATTTCCTCGGACGATCCTTAGTATGTTGGTCCTCGAAGAAGCTGAACTGTGTATCACTCTCTACTGCTGAAGCTGAGTACATTGCTGCTGGTTCGTGCTGTGCTCAATTGCTATGGATGAAGCAAACCCTCAAGGACTACAACATCAATGTGAAGAATGTGCCTCTCTATTGTGACAATGAGAGTGTCATCAAGATTGCTCATAACCCAGTTCAGCACTCGAAGACAAAGCACATCCAGATTCTTCATCATTTTCTTCGAGATCATGTGTTGAAAGGCGACATCTCTATTGAGCACGTGAAGACTGAAGAACAGCTAGCCGATATTTTCACAAAGCCCTTGGATGAGAAGAGATTTAAAAGGTTGTGGTGTGAGCTAAATATCTTTGAATCTTTGAATGTTCTTTGAAAAGGACACACATCCTAACCCTTATGCAAAATTGATGACTTAGATGTGCAACACACGAAGTAACGCTTTTCTTCAATCAATGAAGACTAACCCTCTAAGTGTGAAGAAATTAACGAAGAATTCGATTCTCAGAGCCCTACGACAATTGTACGCGGCGTCTCAAATCATCATTCTTATACAGTGGGTCACGCCACCAACAAAAAATGAGAATCTTCAATTTGAGTTTTTCTTCAGTTTTTTTAAATTCCTAATTTGTTCAAACTCTTCAACTTTGCAAAGTTGAAGAGTTTGAACAAAGTTGAAGAGTTATATATATATATATGTGAGTTTTCAGTCCTCTACAACATTCACTTATGGCTAATTCTTCAAGTTGACTTTTCTGCTAAGTGAATGTGATCGGACCCTTCCCCCTCTATGCTAAACTCAATCCAGTCTGTTCACAAATTCTTCATGTGCGTTCTATTTGAAACCCGTTCAAAATCTTCACTGTGTCCTTGTCAGCTGAAGAATTTGCGAACGAAACTTTAAAACATTCTTATCTGAATTTTCGGCTTTTGCCGCTCAAACCGTTCCACATCCCATGATGAGATTATTATATTCACCCATGATCTCACATGATCCCCACTTCACAGTACGTGGGTGACACATGTCGCTAGGATGAGAAGGGTCAGGGGCACGTTCGTCCATTTTCCTCGGACGAACGGTTTTTCTCCTCGGCTATAAATACCCCTCACCCTCCGCAGACTGCATTTACCCCGCTCGACCTCACTCCCCTCGCTCAAGCTCTCTGACCTAGCACCGCCGCTACTTTCCATCGTCGCCGGTGAGGAAGAGCTTCACTGCCTCGACCTCGTCACCGTCGTACTCGCACCGGCCGCGGAAATCTTCTCTCCGCCGCCGCCGTAGCTGTCTTCCGCCGCCAAGTTAGGGTGTGGAAGATCTGAACGGACGAACTTCTCAACTTCTACTCCCAGTTCGTCGTGTTCTTCGTCAAGGGTAAGTAAAATCTATTTTTACTGCCCTTGTTGATTTTGATGATTTCCACAAAATCTTCAAAAGGTGTTTATTCTTCAACTTCTACACTCTTAAACACCACACATGCATTTGTTCTTGATTTGTTTCTCTAAGCAATGTTTTTCTTTAAGATTCCTCAATTGTGTGGATTTTCAACCTATACAACTCTAGAACCTAAGTCAAAGCACGCTTAGTGAAATTCCTCAAGACATCCTTGGTCAAATTCCTCAAACTTGATTCTTTTGAAAAACTTCTGAGAACGCATATGACCTCTCCAAATTCTTTGCACCTATATTCTGTTCACAGGTACACATGTCCACTGCTGAATCACTAGGTTCTCATGAACTTAACTCATTTGCAGCGTTCCTCGAAGACAAATTGCATACCTCTTCAAAAAACTCGATTGTTCAAAATCCTCAGTTGAAGGAAATGGCTGATGGCAAAAGACCTCAGAAGGGAGGAAAGAGAGCTGAGGCAAATACTGCTTTTGAAATCCCTGATGACATTTATGAGGAGATGGGCCAGAGAATGGAGGGAGTACAGATATGTAACTCCCAAGTACATTAAGAAATTCGCAGTACACCCTCCATGCCCAAGACCTCCATTAGCACCAGGCCAAGTTGCTTACCCCTCTAGCATCAGAAGAGGTGAGGAATTTCCCAAGGAATGGGCTAAGCGGCAAGCAAAATTGGCCAAAATGGCCAAAGAAGCAGTGAACAAATTCAATGGAGATTCTGCTGCTGCCGCTGCTGAGGCCTCTGCTAGCAAGCCTAAGAAGGCTATGCCAAAGAAGCCTGCTCACAAGCCCAGTTCTTCAGCTGCTGTGCCCTCACGGCCTAGCTCATCAAAGCCCTCACAGCATATTCCTCAAGCAGCTCCAGTCCTCACTGTTGCAAAACCTTCAGCTGCTACTGCAAAGTCCTCGGCACCTGCGCATCTTGCCTCTTGCCAAAGGACCATTGGTATCTCTATTGCTTCAGGAGCATCTGCAAGTTCTTCAGCTCCTCCTCAGTCCTCAACAGGCCCAACTTTGCTGAAGACAAAGGCCACTGCTGGACCAGGCACAAGGCCAAGTCCTCACAAGAAGCAGGTTGCCTTCCAACTGCCGTCTAGTGAAGACGAAGCTGATGATGAAGAATCGGCTGAAATCATCAGAGACAGACAGCAAAGGGCCGCTAGAGCCAAAGGCAGTAATGTGCCTCTTCTGTTGGATCCCAAGTTGATCCTGGATTTCATAAATCTCTGGCACAAGGACCCCAACACTCCTATGCCTGATTTCAATCTCACACCTGGCCAAAGTCATATGTTGACTGCCTTCATAGGTGAAGAAAAATGGAAGTTTGAAAAGGCCAGGCAACTGAAGAAAGCTCAGTACAAGAAGGAGTGTTTTCTGAAGAAGAATGTTGTCAAAATGACTCCTGATGAACTTGTGGCCATGCAAACTGAGATCAAAGCACTCAGTGATGAATTTGACGCATACCGTGCAGATTAGCTGGGAGCCAAAGCCAGATTCGTTAGAATGGTGAAGGGATTTACCTCAAATGTTGCATCTTCAACGCAACATGAAATTCCTCAGGCTGAGGCATCTGCAGAACATGCAAGCACAGCTGATGACAATCAGGCTGTTGATGATTCTGAAAGTACCAGGGCTGAAGAAGAAATTCCAGCCGCTGAAGAAATTGCCAGGGCAACCTCTAGTGTTGCGCCTGAAGAACAAGCCAGGCCAGTTGAAGCATCTGCTACTATGCCTGAAGAAACTGAACCTGTCAGGGCAACTGCATCAGTTGCACCTGAAGAAATTGCACCAATTTCCTCTGCTCCTCCTGCCCAGACAACAAGTACCAACCTTCCTTCTGCATTAGAAGCAAAGAAGACCAAGGCTGCAGAGAGTGCAGCAGTGAAGAAAAGAAAAGCATCTGCATCTTCAGAGTCTTCAGCTCCAAAGAAAGTGAAGACTTTGACGAGCTCCTATGCAAATCCCATAGATGTTGTTCCAATATCAAGCATGCCATCAAAGGAGATTGTTCCCTTTGGTGAGGAATATGTGATTCCTAGTGAATCAGATGAACAAAATTCTTCTGCTGCTTCGTTAGAGCAATTGGATGAAGAAATTGAAGTGGATAATGTCCCTTCAACTCCGCTGGTATCATCGCCCATGCCTCAGTTCACAGCTGAAGAGGCAGGCGTTGAAGAAATAAATGAAGAAGATGAGGATGTGGATATTGGGTCTACAACACCGATTCTCAATGATGACTACTGGGAAAGTCATCATCCCAATTCACCACTGACCACTCCTCTGCAACAAATTCCTCAGTCCCCCGTCCAAACTGAAGAAATTCATACGGGCTCTGAAGAACGACAAGCTTCACTTCTTTCTATCCCTGAAGAAGTTCTAGCCACTAGCGCTGATGAAAATGTTGCTGAAGAAATGGAGGCCAAGGCTGTTGCTGATGACATAGCCCCTGAAATTCCTCAGCCTGTGGCTCTAGAGACTGTGCTTCAAGAGGCTGTGAAGACTTCAACTGCTAATCTTCAGCCCAAGCCACAGAATCCTCACTCCAAGAAGCAGAAGTTCAAGGCTGATGACTTCTTTGCTGAGCATATTTTCTTCACTGACTACAATCCTTATGACGCTGCTCGACTTCGTCGCAAGCGCTTTTGGACTGCTGGCTAGATGAACTTCTATTCCTCACTGATGTTTGATAAGGACAAGATCTTTGACCATGAGAAAATTCCTCACGTGGATATGGAGTCTCTACCGTGCTTCACCCCAGTCCTCAGTGTTATTCATGATGCTGGGCTACTCAACTTCTGCACCGACATCTGCGACTGGAATGAAGAACTCATTCTTCAGTTCTATGCCACGTTGCACATCACTGGCAACGTTGAAGATGTGAACTCATGGATACTGGACTAGATGACTGAAAACACTCACTAGAAAGCTCCGGCCTCTGAATTACTTCACGCCGTCCAGTCAATCCTCCCGTTGAAGGTGCAAGGCTCATCTATGCTGAACCTGAACTCTCAGATCATCTGATGCAAGTGCTGATGAAGCCTTTGAAGCCAAGCCAAGCTCCCAGGACCAAATTCCTCGTCAAGGAATTACTCTATGTGCCAAGGACAGTGTACAGAATATTGACCAAAACCCTCAGTCCGATCAAGGGCCACAACTCTAATGAAGAAGTGGTTGTTGGCATCATGAAGAATCTGCTATTCAACATCATCCATGGTATTCCTATCAACTACCACGATTTCTTCATGAGGACTTTAGCCAATGAGCTCTGTCGCCGTTTGAGTTGAAGCCTTACTCTCCCTGGATCATGAGATTCATCAGATCAAGGTCTTCAATCAACTACAAGGCAGATTTTCAAAATCATCTCAGCTATTTGCCCCCAATTGAAGTCCTCAAAAGGACTATTTCCTCAGCTGATGAGAAGGGAAAGGCCGCTGTTATTGATGAAGGCACTCGTCCATTGGATGGACGGCTTTGCAAAGCTGCTTCGTATTCCACCAATGATGACTCTGCCACACATGACACTGCCGCAAATGCTTCCAAGCAATTTCCTCAAGCCACTGCTTCGCGTGTGATGACTGATCGTGAGCTTCTGCTCAGTCTTCATCAGAAGGTCGATAGCAACCACAAGTGGGTTAAGCGTCAGTTTGGTTCAATTCTTCAAAATATGACAATCACGCAAAATACTGTGAAGAAGAACCACTACTACTTGCATGAAGTTTTTGATCGCACTTGGGTCGTGTTGTCGCACCTCTACGGTGATGAAGATCTCAAGCAGATGGGCTTCCAACAGGACTTTGACTGGTCACAGCCACCTTCGAAGAAATTCAAGAAGGTCAAAGTTCCTCACTTGGTCGCCAGTTCATATTCTTCATCGCACGAGACGGATGAAGGTGAAGACTTGAACGACACTGCGGCAGGCCCTACTTCAATGGACGACCCCAACAACGCTGGCGCTCCTCCATCGACATCATGATGATATTCTTCAGGGGCGTTAGTCCTCATTTTTCATCCCTTTTGGTCATTTGATGACAAAGGGGGAGAAATATGAGTTAGTCTTCAAGCGAGTCTATATATGGGCGTTTTTTTGTTAAGTTACAACTCTCGTTCTTCTGAAGTGTTTGTTGGATCGAGTTGTAAACTCAAGTCCTATGATGGTCTGATACTTTTGCTCTGTTTTTCTGCATGCTATTTCCTCATGTATCTTAATGCACGCATGCTGAATTACATCAGTCACCATATTTCATCATGCATTTCAAATTCTTCATATCATATGTTAAATGCTTGTTTGAATTACAAGATACATGGGGAGATTTCCATGATACTACTCTACAATGTGCATTTGCTATTCAAAGAAAATTCCTCAAATATGCACATCTTCAGGGGGAGTTCTTCTATATCTTCCAATTAAATTCCTCAATATTAGTATTTACACTTCATATGTTTATCCCCGTTGAAAACTTAACCTATATTGTCATCAATCACCAAAAAGGGGGAGACTGTAAGTGCATCTAGTGCCCCTTAGTGATTTTGGTGTATTGAAGACTTATAGGTTAAGGGACTAATGCATTTGTGAGTGTACACAGGTCTATAAGTCTATGAGGAGTTTGATATTTACAGAGAAAGTCGACCCCTAAAAATGAATGTCTTAAACTGAAGACTTTGGAAGTGAAGAAATTGGTGTGACCGTGAAGAATTGGTATTCATGCGAGAAATATGAAGCGTGAATACTTTTGTTTTCGTTGTTTCATTCTCTCCTTCTTGAGTCATAGGAAACACCGTACTGTTAAAGGGGGTCGAGGTAAAACTAAGGAAAAGTTTCCAAGTGATGCTCATCTCAAATCCTACACCTACCCAATCCTTTCGAGTGAAGCCATTGGAAATCTCATACAGTTCAGTCAATTTCTTCAATGACAGAGACGAAGATCTTCTTGTCTCTGAGGAATTTATTCTAACTCAGGAGTTAGGAATTTGCCAGTGCGGATTGCCTACAAGTGAGGAACATGATAGCCCTGAGGAATTTGATACTCAAATTTCCGACCGTTGTTGTGCTATGAGCTAGCTGTCCCAAAATATCTACCCACCTAACGGTCATATCATTGAAGGGAATTTATGTCTTACCATGTCTGGCTGCTCCCTAGGCAATAAATAGCCGCCCCCTACAACCACTAGTTGGTTGGCTGCTCCGAGAGAAACTGACACTTGTCATTGAGAGCATCCCATCCTCCGAGGACTTTGAGCGAAAATCATCAAGTGAGGAAAACCCAAACCCAAACACCTACAAACCCAAAGTGATTGAGCATCACTGAAGAGATTGTTCCTGTGTGGAACCGATGCTTGTTACCTTTGAGGACTGTGCATCCTCCAGATGGTTAGGCGTCATGGTCTAGAGCATCCAAGAGGAAATTGTGGATCGTCGAGTGACCGAGTCTGTGAAGGTTTGGAAGTCACCTGAAGACTTACCACGAGTGATTGGGCGAGGTCTGTGTGACCTTAGCTCAAGGAGAATACGGTGAGGACTGTGTGTCCTCAGGTTTAAATACCTAGCCGCTCCAACCAGACATACGACTGTCACAGCAGTTGGAACTGCTCTACCAAATCACTGTCTTCACCGAGCTACTGATTCTATTTCCTCAACCCTTTCATTTCCTCATTCATGGGTTCATGAACTTGATCGTTACTGTTTGAAGACTTTGACTGAAGACTTTCTCAATTTCCTCAGTCCTAATTCTTCAGTCACTTTGTCTTCAGCCTGCTTATCCTGTGTTTACGCTACCTGTACTCTGTGCTTGTTTCCATTTCATCATGATGACTGTGCTACTACTCTGTTATGCTTGCATCTAAGTACTTATTCCGCTTCTAAGTAGTTGGTTGCTTAGGAATTTCCTCACCCTAAAATTTCTCAGTGACGAATTTGTAAAAATCGCCTATTCACCCCGCTCTAGTCGATATAACGCACTTTCAGGAACGGAAAGTAAAAGATTGCAAAATAGTAGATCGGAAACTTATATGATGGAAAATAGACCCGGGGGCCATAGGTTTCACTAGAGGCTTCTCTCAAGCTAGCAAATAATACGGTGGGTGAACAAATTACTGTCGAGCAATTGATAGAAAAGCGCAAAGTTATGAAGATATCTAAGGCAATGATTATGAAATATAGGCATCACATCCTTGTCATGTAGACCGACTCCTGCCTGCATCTACTACTATTACTCCACACATCGACCGACTCCTTCTTGCATCTAGAGTATTAAGTTCATAAAGAACAGAGTAACGCATTAAGTAAGATGACATGATGTAGAGGAATAAACTCAAGCAATTATGATGTAAACCTCATCTTTTTATCCTCGATGGCAACAATACAATACGTGCCTTGCTGCCCCTATTGTCACTGGGAAAGGACACCGCAAGATTGAACCCAAAGCTAAGCACTTCTCCCATTGCAAGAAAACCAATTTAGTTGGCCAAACTAAACCGATAGTTCGAAGAGAATTACAAAGATATCAAATCATGCATATAAGAATTCAGAGAAGATTCAAATAATATTCATAGATAAGCTGATCATAAATCCACATTTCATCGGATCTCGACAAACACACCGCAAAAGAAGATTACATCGGATAGATCTCCAAGAACATCGAGGAGAACATGGTATTGAGAATCAAAGAGAGAGAAGAAGCCATCTAGCTACTAGCTATGGACCCGTAGGTCTGTGGTAAACTACTCACGCTTCATCAGAAGGGCAATAAAGTTGATGTAGAAGCCCTCCCTGATCGAATCCCCCTACGGCAGGGTGCCGGAAAAGGCCCCAAGATGGGATTTCATGGGAACAGAAGGTTGCGGCGGTGGAAAAGTATTTTCGTGGATGCTTCTGAGGGTTTTGGAATATATGTGAATTTATAGGATGAAGAAGTAGGTCAGTGGAGTCACGTGGGGCCCACAAGGTAGGGGGCGCGCCCTCCCCCCTTGTCGCCGCCTCGTGGCTCTTCTGACTTGAACTCCAAGTCTCCGGGGTGTCTTCTGGTCCAAGAAAAATCATCGCGAAAGTTTTATTCCGTTTGGACTCCGTATGGTATTCCTTTTCTGCGAAACTCAAATACAAGGGAAAAACAGAAACTGGCACTGAGCTCTGGGTTAATAGGTTAGTCCCAAAGTAATATAAAATAGCATATTAATGCATATAAAACATCCAAAACAGATAATATAATAGCATGGAACAATAAAAAAATTTAGATACGTTGGAGACGTATCATCCTCTGTCTCTTACTCTTTATAGGAGTTTCATTGTCATCCTCCATAGGATTCTCAACATGTTCCATCTCAATGGCACATTCAGGAATTATACCAAATTCCTGACTCGATAGAGTAGGTAAATCCTGGTTTGATGAACTCGACATATCCTTCATAGGCAATATGTCCTCAAAGAAAGTCGCACCATTCGACTCCATAATTGTACCAACATGCATGTCGGTTACCTAAGATTTATTATCAAAAATCTATAGCCAGTGCTATGAAAAGCATAGCACAGAAGAACACAATCCACGATTTTTGGTCCAACCTTGTGCTTCTTGGGAATTGGTATATTGACTTTCGCCAAACAACCCCAAGTACGTAGGTAGGAGAGTTTCAATCTTTTCCTTTCCCATTCCTAAAATGGAGTCATGGACTTATGCTTTGTGGGAACTCGGTTTAGGACATGACATGCAGTCATTAGTGCCTCCCCCCACCATGCCTTGGAGAGACCCGATGTGTCTAACATGGCGTTAACCAAATCAGTTAGAGTTTGGTTCTTCCTTTCGGTCACCCCATTTGACTGAGGTGAGTAGGGAGGCGTCCTCTCATGGATTATACCATATTTCGCACAAAACAAATCAAATTCATTGGAAAAATACTCTCCACCACGATCAGACCTAAACCGTTTAATTTTTCGATCAAGTTGGTTCTTTGCTTCAGCTTTATAGTTTTTAAAGAAATTTAAAGCCTCATCTTTTGATTTCAGAAGATACACATAACAATATCTAGTGGAGTCATCAATCAACGTCGTGAAGTATTTCTTTCCACCTTTCATTAACACGCCATTCATCTCACAAAGATCAGAATGTATAAGCTCTAGTGGCGCCAAGTATCTTACCTCTGCAGTCTTATGGGATTTGCGAGGTTTCTTAGCTTGCACGCACACACTTGGCACTTGGAGCCCTTGACATTAGTGAATTTCTCAATTAAACTCATATTGGCTAGCCGCGTCATGCTACCAAAGTTAATACGACAAAGTCGTGAATGCCAAATATTAGACTCATTATCGTGGCAAACATGATTAATAACTTTAGTGCAAAAATCTCACAAATACGGGCGGAACAAGCCTCCGCACTCATAGACTTTTCAAACAAATTGTCCATACTTAGAAATTAGAACTTTATTGGACTCGAAAACCAACTTAAAACCATCTCGACATAAACGGGAACCGCTGACGAGATTTTTATTGATGGAGGGCACATGATGAACGTTCTTCAGGCGCACGATCTTCCCCGAAGTAAATTTTAGATCGATCGTACCGGCACCTTGAACAATGGCATGTGACCCGTTCCCCATCAGCACGAGAGAAGTCCATGTGACCTTATAAGAAGAAAACATGGAGGCATCAGCAC
This sequence comes from Triticum aestivum, assembly GCF_018294505.1. Classification (NCBI taxonomy): domain Eukaryota; kingdom Viridiplantae; phylum Streptophyta; class Magnoliopsida; order Poales; family Poaceae; genus Triticum; species Triticum aestivum. The sequence goes on from NC_057808.1 coordinate 439,147,582, forward strand.
AAACATGTACATTGGCACCAGTGTCAATCAACCAATCAGGAGAATAAAATACTGAAAGGATGGTAGGGAAAATACCGTACCCAGAATCCTTCATATCAGTATCACCAATGACAACATTAGCGGTCTTCCCACTCTTCTCAAGTTTGCACTCCTCAAAGCGGTTAGGACATCTCGGAGCCCAGTGATTAGGATCACCGCAGACATGGCATAGTCCCTTCACCTTCTTATGAGAATTCTTCTTAAAGTTGGTAGAATGTGATGGCTTGTTCTTTGCATAACACTTGCCTTTTCCCTGAGATTTGTTCTTGTTGTTTTTGAACTTGTTGGGCTGGAAGTTCTTCTTCTGTACCACATGGGCACTAGAAGCTCCCTCAACAACCTGAGAACATGTGTCTTTTGCTCTCGCCTTCTCTTCAACATAAAGAGTGCCAATGAGATCTGAAACGGAAAAATCCTGTCTCTGTGTTTCAGAGAAGTAGCAAAATTGTTCCACGAAGGTGGAAGCTTGGCAATGATGCCCCTGGCAAAAAAAATCGTTCGACAACACACACTTGAAGTACTAAAGTTCTTTTGCGAGTGATTGTATCTCATGAGCCTGTTGAACAACAGAACGCTCATCAGTCATCTTGTAGTCATAGAATTGCCCCATGACGTACAACTCACTGCCGGCGTCCGAGGCCCCAAACTTGGCCTCGAGCGCAGCCCACATGTCCTTGCCATTGTCAAACGACATATAAGAATCCATAGTGGAATCGTCAGGAACACTCAGAAGGGCGCCCTTAAAGAGGGAATCGATCTTCTCAAAAGCTTCTTGCTATGCAGGATTAAGATTGCCCTTAGGCTTGCCCTTAGTGGCATCATAACAGTACATGGTCTGGAACCAGTAAACCGCTCTCGTGCGCCACCTCTCATATTGCACCCCCTTGAAGGTAGGCGGTTTCAAATGTGCAACAAAACCACTTGGAGTAAATTGCCTATAACCAAGTTTTTTGATTGTTGAAAATATGAGCAAATTACTACGAGATTTAATCCGAATAAACACAAAATAAATCATGACAACAATAACATAGATTGAACTAATCATGCGGACTAGCATAGTAGATGAACAGATCGAACCTAAGGCACAGACCAGAAACATGAATTCTACCACGATCTCGAACAAGAGGGACAAAATCACATACGATGTAATGGGAGAAAAACCGTTGGCATTGGTGTTGTCGCCCATGTCGTTGAGGAAGAGGTTGCCGAGGTCGGGGAAGAACTCGTCGCTGCCAGCAGTCGCGCGAGTGCGCTCCCTGAAAACCTGATTGCCCCTCTCCCGTACAGGATCACGAGAGGCAGGGTTCCGGAGGCCTGTTGTCCCTTCTCGTGATGCATGCCGGAAGGAGGGATGGAGAAGACTTGCGTGACGACGCAATGATCTGGAACAGTGCGAAACCATACGATGCAGCGGCGGCTAGGGTAGACGTCTTCCTGACTATATAATGCGGGCCGGGTAGGTCGTGGGAGTAAACCCCACGTCCAAGTCGTGATCCAAAAGAATCAGAGACGGTTCAGTAATTAACGCGTCAGTTAATTATTAATCAATGACTCATTAATTTTCTCGAGCAGCAAAAATATAGACAACGTGCATAGCTTTGACCTTGGTTCGGCTCATTCCCGAAACCCGACGCGGCGCGTCGTGATGAGGCGTGGCGAGGCGAGCAAGGAGGAGGAGCGCGCGTCTTCTCATGCTCATACAAGTGCTACAAGAGCTCACCTTATAAAGAGGTGCAACTCCCATTCAACTTCTAGGGTGGGACTAAACATTTTTTTGCTAAACTTTAGTCCCACTCACAGCCATGCATGAATGAGCCATGAGAATTTCAGATTTTTAGTTGGGTTTTGGGCCTAAGGTCTACTAACAAAATCCAACACGTCACAAGGGTGATACTATCATCACGGTTTTGGAATTCTTTCCGTGAGATGTGACGTTCCGTAGAGATTTAATTGGCCCCATACTTGCTTCGTGAAACACTCTTTTATAGAGACTATCAATGGTACAACTGACACAAGGGGGCGATGAATTTTGCTGGAGCCTACAAGTGAATGGTAAATTCACGATCGACTCTATGTATAGTGCTTTGATCCAGTTATATGTGCCAGTTCATAATAATAAGAAGATTTGGAGGATGAAGATCCACTTAAGAATAAAATCCTTCTGTGGTATCTTCGTTGAAGAGTCATTCTTACAAAAGATAACCTTATTAACAGGAATTGGCATGGAAATATGCAATGTGTGGTCTGTCATCACGACGAAACAATAAAACACTTGTTTTTTCAATGCAAATTGCCTCGTTCTATATGGTTGGTCATCCAAGTAGGTTCTGGTTTGTATCCTCCTCGTAGTGTTGCTAATATATTTGGCAGCTGGTTACATGAGATAGAATACAGGTTTAGAATTCTTCTCAGGGTGGGAGCGCTTGCCACTATCTGGTAGCTCTGGCTATATAGAAATGAAAAGATTTTTAACGATAAAAGTATTTCCCTTCTGGAGGTTATCCACAGATGTACCGAAACGCTACGCTTATGGTCTTCTCTACAACGTGTGGAGAATCGAGACATGTTTACGAAGGTGTGTACACGATTGGGGGCCACAATGAGACATACTTTTACCCGACATGGATGGCAGCATGATCTTCGGATTGGCCCTCCTATGTCTTAGGACTTTTTCTATTTTTATGGAATTCGGACTTGATTATGGATTTGTGCATCTCAGTTATGCAGAGCCTGAGTGTAATACTTAAAACTTTTAAGTAATAAAGCGTCCTTTATAAAAAAATGTTTGATTTGATTAAAAATTTGATGTCAAAATTTTAACATTTTTTTGTTTTACATAATCCCGCCGATAGTTGCTGACTCCTACAGGAAGAATTAGGCATCGAAAACATGAATTTATACTTATGGGATTTACCTTTTCTGCTATCAGGCTATTGCAGTTATTGTTTCGTTTTAGATTTATCTATGTTGGTTTGAGTTTTAATTATGGTTTGGTGTTTATTTTTATTTGTATATCGTGTTGGGTCGCCGCTGAAGTGGTATTTGTTTTGCAAGGAGAGTGTAGTTTGGCTTTGGTGCCAGTCAACGATGGTTGTGCGCTTCTCTTGAGAGCTCTTATTCCATGTTGAAGACTTCTTAAAGCGGCTCCTCTTAGTGAACTTGTTGAATTTCCTCAAGAGAAGAGCAAGTTCTTTTCCAATTACTTCAGGATCATCAGAATCACACTCAGATTCTTCTTGAGACAAACAAACAACCTTAGCCTTTAATGCATGAGTTTTGCCATTGCTTGGACCATATATATCTCTCTTTTGAGCTTGCTGAAATTCATGAGTATTGAGCCTCAGCGTGTTCGAGAAGCTTATCATCAGGATGCTCTTGGATCATCAAAGACAAGGTATTAAAGGAGTTGTCAAGTGATCTTAGCAATTTCTTGACCACCTCATGATCAGTGATATAGGTGGCTCTAAGAGCTTGAAATTCATTTGAAATATCAGTGAGACGATAAAAGTGAGTTGGACACTTTCTTTGACAAGCCTTTTGAAGCGAGGTTGACAAGATTCCGAAGAACATCAACTCGAGAGTCTCTTTGAGTTGAAACTCTCATAACCCACAAGTATAGGGGATCGTTTGTAGCCTTTTGATAAATAAGAGCGTCGAACCCAATGAGGAGCTAAAGGTAGAACAAATATCCCCTCAAGTTCTATCGACCACCGATACAACTGTACGCACACTTTAACGTTTGCTTTACCTAGAACAAGTATGAAACAATTTTGTAGGTGTGATGCTAGAACTACTTTGCAATAATAAAACTAGGAGTACTTTGCAAGATAGTAAAATTTAGTTGTTTAGTAAAAAGCTTTTGTCACACAAGAAAGTTAGTTGTCCCTAGGCAATCGATAACTAAACCGGTAATCATTATTGCAATTTTATATGAGGGAGAGGCATGAGCTAACATACTTTTCGTACTTGGATCATATGCACTTACGATTGGAACTCTAGCAATCATCCGCAACTACCAAAGATCATTAAGGTAAAACCCAACCATAGCATTAAGTATCAAGTCATCTTTACACCCATATGCAACAACCTACTTAGTCGGGTATAAGTTTCTGTCACTCTCGCCACCCACTATAAGAGAATCAAGAACGTATTGCAACACCCTACAACGGAGATCTCTCACGTTTGTGCTACACGAAGGGCACCATAGGACAACACCAAAATAAAGCATACAACTCAAACCAATCACGATCATCAATTAACCCATAGGACAAAATATATCTACTCAAACATCATAGGATAACCACATATCATTTGATAATAATATATAGTGTTGAGCACCATGTTTAAGTAGGGAGTTGCAGCGGGAATAGAGAGGTTACATCGCTGCATAGAGGGGGAGAAAGTTGGAGTTGACGGTAGCATGGTTGTTGGTGTAGATCACCGTCACGATCCTAGCCCTTGCGGCACTTCGGCGCCACCGGAAGAGAGGGCGAGAGAGCCCCCCTCCTTCTTCTTTTTCCTTCGCCTCCCCCCTAGATGGGAGGAGGGTTTCCCCTCTGGTCCATGGCCTCCATGGCGGCGGAGGGGCAGGAGCCCCTCCGAGATTGGATCTCCTTCTCTGTTCTCTTCTGTTTCACGTTCCTGTTTTCTAGCCTTTCACCGTTTCTTAAATATCCGGAGATCCGTAACTCCAATTGCGCTGAAATTTTAACACAATTTTTTCCGGATATAAGCTTCCTTGCGGAGGAAGAAGAGCCCCAACCGACTTACAGGGTACCCACTAGGCACCACCGCACGCCAGGGGGCCAGGCGCGCCCTGGTGGGTAGTGGAGGCCGTGGGCCTCCGTTTGCGTTGATTCCAGCTCCCCAAAATCACATATATTCCAAAATAATTTTCCGTAAATTTCATCGCGTTTGGACTTCGTTTGATATGGGTATTCTGCGAAACAAAAGACATGCAACAAATAGGAACTGGCACTGGGCACTAGATTAATATGTTAGTCCCAAAAAATCAGATAAATTGTTGTCGAAAGTATGTGAAAGTTGTATAATATTGGCAATGAACAATACAAAATCGGAGATGTATCAAACTCCTCCATTGAGCTTGGACAACCTTTCATGGAATAGCTTTGAGGTTTTGAGAGAGCTGACGCGACCAAACTGTTCTTTAGTCATATGACCACAAATGATGTCATTCGCTTCACCACCAAGTTGTAGGTTTCTTTTTACTTCAACGACAAAGGTCTCAACACTTGCCCCAGGAATGCCTTCCGTAACCACATGACATAGATCCATTTCAATGGCTTCAAGATGCATACATAATTATTTTCCCAATAAGGCAATCGGTACCATCAAAGGTGAGACACTTGGCGGAGACCTTGAAGTTTCCTTTAGTTGATGGATAAAACTATTTTTTGCAGGGAGTTGATAGATAAAACTCCATGTGATTAAATCAAATCATACAGAAAAGGGAGCACCTTGCTATGTTACCAATTCAAAGCATGTACTATCGACCAGAGGGGGTGAATGGATATTTTAAAAATGTCTATTTCTCCACTGCAAAATAAAATAAAAATAAAATATATATTTCTAAAAAAACTCCAAAAATATCTACATGTCATGTACTCCTACCAACTTTTGTGCTTCTAAAATTTATCTTTCGAACACAGTGACAGTTTGCATTCTTGAAACCAAACACAGGGCCAAATGCACTGACAGAACCAAAATATTGGTTTGCATCGACGTTTCGATCTTTGGACCTGCTCAAGCATAGTAGAATACCTGAAAGAAACACCCGATGTCAATTGATCGTGGAAAACGGAGAAATACGCTTTCCAAATTGTCCCGGCAACGGCCTGAGTTTACGCCTTCCAAACCACGCATCACGGGCCCACCGGTCAGAAATCCATCCAAAATTTCGCGGCAGGGAGCACCGCCCCGCGCAGGAAAAATCCATCAAAAAATTGCTCGGTCCCGCCTGCCAGCCACCTACCTAGGCGCACGCCCCACCTCGCATCCCTGCACCCCGCTTCCTCCTCAGAAAAGAAACACACTTCGCCCGCCACGTCACCGATCCGCGCCACCCCTCTTCCCCATTGCCCGCCACCGATCTGCCATCCGACGGCCGGCACCCCGCATCACGCGGATCGCGGCCGCTCCCTGCCCCCAAACCTGACGGCTATAAATCCACCTCGCCACGCACGGCACAACCATCAGCCACCGCAGCTACCACAAAGACAAGTCAACCTCACCGGAGAGAAAGGAGAAGCGAAGATGTCGGGGCGCGGCAAGGGAGGCAAGGGTCTGGGCAAGGGCGGCGCCAAGCGCCACCGGAAGGTGCTGCGGGACAACATCCAGGGCATCACCAAGCCGGCGATCCGGCGCCTGGCGCGGCGGGGCGGCGTGAAGCGCATCTCGGGGCTCATCTACGAGGAGACCCGCGGCGTGCTCAAGATCTTCCTCGAGAACGTCATCCGCGACGCCGTCACCTACACCGAGCACGCCCGCCGCAAGACCGTCACCGCCATGGACGTCGTCTACGCCCTCAAGCGCCAGGGACGCACCCTCTACGGATTCGGGGGCTAGGCTCCGGCGAGGCGAATCGAGCTCGCACCACTTGATCAGATGTTCAGATTAGCAGTAGCTAGGCGTTGTTCAGTGTTCACGGTGATCGATGTAATTTATGATGTATGGTGCTTGTTCGCTGGAATGGATCAAATCGCAGTTATTTACCCTTTACTCGCCTTCAATCTCTTGGGTAATCTACATTCGTGTGTTCTTTAGTCTGTTTCCATTTTCTTATTCTGTGTATAACTGTTGCCAAATCGTTCATCTGGACATAAGGTTAGGCTATCTCTGAATTCAGGACGATATCGAAAGCAAAATTCAGTTTGAAAGGCCTGAAGGTTTTGCTTTCGATAGAGAGGGGAACGGAGGAGCTCATCGACCGAAGAATTGGCGCAGCTATTTGTTTGGTCGAGAACTGCATGGTCGCCTCTTCTATTTTACCTTCCTCCGTCTTTTCAGCTATCAGTTGAACATGGATGACCCAATTACTCTTCTAAACCAATCACACCCCCTAAAGCAACAGAATTTGGGTAAACTAAATCTTCGATTTATGCCAAACTTTATAAAGTTTGTATGGAAAATAATATAAGCTTTCACAATAATAAATATACATATAATGCGAAAATGTGTCCAATGTTGATTCTATTTGTATTGATCTGGTATTCTGGATGTTAATATATTTTTATAAACTTTGAACAAAGCTTACAAGTTTTGACTTGAATCAAAGCTAATATGTGGATTGAATAAAAACGGACAGAGTATGTATGTCACTATGTGAGGATAATTTATATACTCTTTTCTAACTTCTGCAGGTGGTAAGCTGTTGGGGAGAACTGTTTAAGTTCTGATAATAGTACTCCCTTCCGTCTTTTTTACTTCACATATAACCACATGTAAGTTTTGTGTCAAGTTAATTTTTGCAAAGTTTGACCAATTGTATGTTAAAAAACATCAACATCTACCATACCAAATATATATAATATAAAACTATATTTCATGATAAATATAATGATATTAACTTAGCATTGTGAATGTTTTTATTTTTTTATAAGTTTAGTCATATTAGAGATATTTTGACTTGAGACAAAACTTATTTGCCAACTAAAAATGACTGGAGTGAGTAATGATGATCCTTGCAATTGCAGTAGCGGCTCAGCACTGACACACTAGACATGACTCTCAAAAAAAGAAAAAAGACACACTAGACATGACAGCACGTCCATCAAATTTGTGTTCCGATAACAATACCGCAAATGATCCTTTCTTTCTGGCCACACATTTATGCCTTCGTTATGTTTCATCTTTAAGGAATCCTCCGTATATTGCTCTTAGTTCAAAATAAGAGGGTGCTTGATACGTTTTAGTCTCATGACTAAAAGTACTGGGACTAAAACTTGCTACCCTCACCCATGCTTGGATCCAAATACTAAAGAGACTAAAATCAAGTTAATGAACATTTATTATTCTTCAAACCCTCAAATCCAGAACTCGCCTGTGTTAAAGGAGAGGAGTTAAATTAGGAGAGAGAGGACTAATCCACATTTTAGTAGGGGTACCCCTGACTAAAAAAATTTAGTCTCAAGACTAGTTTTAGCCCCTCTTTAGTTAGGGCTGCTTGGAACTTTAACCTCTTAAAGAGACTATTTTTAGTCAGACTAAAATAAGTCCCTTGGATCCAAGCACCTACTAAATCGAGCTGATTGATAAGAAAACCAGATTGAAAAACGTGATTCATTTTATATGAAAACAAGATAAAAAACATTGGTCCAGTTTACGAGGAAAGCTTGCAAGAAACCATACAACCTGAGAGGGGAAACAATGTGTCAAAGCAAGAACAAGGAGGATAGAAAAACACACCCTATTAAAAAAAAGAAAGCACAGAACAAACATCTTAGATCTGATAATTATCAAGGAAAACGCAAGTACAATGAAAAGACAACTCGACACATAATGATCATTAAAAATCAAAGAAAATCTCACTAGTCTTCTTCGATTGATTCCCGCATACCAAAAATAAAGAAAAGCGACACCTGGAAATGCCCTCGCCATAACATGCTTTAAAGACCTGTAGCGACCAGACCTCAAACAGTCTAGTCTCTGTGCATCAGTGTCATCCCTGGATCGGTATAACACGCACAGTACTTGAAGGATTTATAACAGAGTAGCAATCACACACTTATTACATCGAATAGTTCAAGAGAGAACTTATTACAATAAATATGGCTTAAGGCCATCTAAATACGATAACAGCGGAAGGCTTGGAAGATAAAGTGAGTCCATCAACTCCAACAGCATCACTGAGTATAATACCACGACCTATAGCACCTTACTCGTCGTCTGAAAAGTCTGCAACATGATACGTTGCAGCCCGAAAACGGGTCAACACATGGAATATGCTGGCAAAGTAACACATTAAGAGTAATGAACAGAATAATGCTATCACTACATGCATATTTGGCTGGTGGAAAGCTCTATGGTTACAGTTTTGCGAAAAGCCAATTTTTCCCTACTGCAAAATAATATATTTTATTTAACTACCAAGTTGGTTGACAAAATATTGAGAAGGTAAACCCCCTCTCAATCACAAATAAAAATAATAATCATTAACAACCCAACAAATTATTTAAGTAACGCGATGATGAGATTCACATGATAATCCAAGAACCAGATACTCAAGATGTCCATAACCGGGGACACGGCTAACCATGATTAGTTTGTACACTCTGCAGAGGTTTGTGCACTTTTCCCCACAAGACTCGATCTCCTCCGTTGGATTTCTCGCACTTCATGATGTTTGAGAAACGGATGACCAAGACACAGTTTTTCAGAAGCGTTAGCACCTTACGATGGGTAGACAGTTACACCTACTTTCCCCTACATCTGCTAGTCAATCATTATAAGAGTTCACACGACTTAATCAACTATGCTAGAGCCCATAATAGCTTGTGGCTGCACACGGAAGTTTCTAGTATGAAAAATCTCATGATCCCTTTGAGCCTGGGTGGCGGTCCATAGGAGAATCACACGGTACCCCGGGATTTCCAAAACTACAGCCAATCACTGGAATTCCCCAGGTGCCTCAATCCACCCAGATGTGTATTTAAGTTGCCACCTTAAGTTAACCATTAATTAACAATCTCACATCTGTCATGAAATCTCTCAAACCCAATCCACGTCTACGAGCATATCATAGCAATATAAGCAAACGTAGAGGTAACTCCCAATGGTTTGAATGCAGGGCAATAGGTTCCTACCTCATCAACTACTTCCCAATACCCACAAGTTATCAATCCTACTCATACAATGTTTGAGGTTTGAATCTAATGCATAAAAACTGGGTATGAAAGGGATATGATCAAAGTGTTACTTGCCTTGCTGATGATCCGTGAAACCTAGAGACTCGTAGTAGCACGCTTCGCACTCCGGGTACTCTATCGCAAACAAACAATACATACATAAGCAATGAAGCAAGGGTGCATGGGTAAAACTCAAATTAAGAGATCTAACCAGAAAGGTCAACTTAAGAACTCCGGTTTGCAAAAAGAATCAACTCGAACGAAGCAACAAAACTCAAACGGCGAAAGAAACAAGCTTCGTTTACTAATCTGGACCTAAGTCAAATTTTACAGTAGCAAAAACTTGTTTGAGTTGGTTAAACAGAAAGAGGGTTTTGAGACGAAACTCTAGGCGCTTGAATCGCATGATTCCGATAAACGAGCGAAAAGATATACCAGAACTAAAATAATCGCGGAAAATCTGAGAAAAAGAAAAACTGACGAACAGGCTAACGAACGAACGTTCGCTGTCTGCGGTTAAACGATGAAAACCGTTCGTTAAAACGAACGTACGGACGAACGTCCGTAAAATAAATAAACCGAACCGATCTAAACAAAACCGAAACTAGGGTTTACGAAATAAAACCGATCGGTTTTATAAAAAAACCGGCGGCTACCTCTAACTCCGGCGGGCGGCGGCGCAGTGGCTCCAACGGCGGTGGTTGGCGGCGCGGGGTGGCGGGGCGGCGCGGGCGGCGGCGGATCGGGCGGCGGCGGCGCGGCTAGGGTTTCGGGTGGGCTGGCGGCGGCTGGGGCTCGGGGTCTCGGGCTTTAAAGGACGGCCCGAAGAGTCCTGGCCGGATACGACCCGAAGTCGGTTCGTTTTTTTAAAATTGGACGTGCAGAAAAAGTAAGAAAAGAAATACTAAACAGACTCCAAAAATCCCGAAATAAATTTTCCCCGTCCTCTAAAAATAAGCCGAACAAGATGAACATTTATTTGGGCCTAAAATGCAATTTTGAAAAACGCGTATTTTTCCTAATTCCAATAAAATCAAATAAAATCCAAATAAAATCAAATATTTGTTTTTAATATTTTTCCTCCAATATTTCATTATTTTTGGAGAAGTCATATTATCCCCTCTCATATATTTTAATTATGAAATATTTTTCGGAGAGAAAATAATTAAACAAATGATCCTATTTTCAAAATTTGAGAAAACCCAAATATGAAAATAACGAAATCCCCAACTCTCTCCGTGGGTCCTTGAGTTGCGTAAAATTTCTAGGACCGCAAAACAAAATGCAATAAAATATGTTATGCATGATGATCTAATGTATAACATCCAAATTGAAAATTTGGGATGTTACAAACCTACCCCCCTTAAGATGAATCTCGCCCTCGAGATTCGGGTTGGCTAGAAAATAGGTGAGAGTGGTCCTTCCGTAGATCTTCCTCTCGCTCCCAGGTGGCTTCATCCTCGGTATGGTGACTCCACTGAACTTTGCAAAACTTGATAACCTTGCTGCGGGTGACTCGGCTGGCAAACTCAAGAATCTTAACTAGTTTCTCCTCATAGGTCAGATCGCTATCCAACTGAATCGCTTCCAGGGGCACTGTATCTCTGAGTGGTATCTCAGCCATCTCCGCGTGGCACTTCTTCAGCTGGGATACGTGGAACACATCGTGAACTCCCGACAATCCTTCGGGCAATTCCAACTTGTAAGCAACTTCTCCCATACGCTCCAAAACTTTGTATGGTCCTACAAAACGTGGCGCTAACTTTCCCTTAACTCCAAAGCGCTTCACTCCTTGAAGTGGGGACACACGAAGATAAACTCTGTCTCCGACTTCATAAACTGTCTCCTTGCGTTTAGAATCTGCATAGCTCTTCTGCCTGGACTGGGCTACCTTGAGCCTATCGCGAATCAACTTCATCTTCTGTTCAGACTCTTTAATCAAATCTGGTCCAAACAACTGACGGTCTCCAACTTCATCCCACAACAAGGGTGTTCTGCATCTCCTTTCGTACAAATCTTCGAAAGGGGCCATCTTCAAACTGGATTGGTAGCTATTGTTGTAAGAAAACTCTGCATACGGTAAATTATCATCCCAACTGGATCCATAATCTAGCGCACAAACTCTCAGCATGTCCTCCAAAATCTGATTGACTTTCTCGGTCTGTCCATCTGTCTGTGGATGAAAGGCTGTACTGAACTCTAGCCTGATACCCAAAGTCTCGTGCAACTGATTCCAAAACTTTGAGGTAAACTGGGTTCCTCTATCTGATACAATGGTCCTCGGAACTCCATGCAGACATACGATCCTTGTCATGTATATCTTTGCCAACTTAGCACTGGTATAAGTGGTCTTTACTGGGATGAAATGAGCTACCTTCGTCAAACGATCGACTACAACCCATATCGAGTCATAGCCTGAACGAGTCCTGGGCAATCCTGTGATATAATCCATGCCTAGCTTATCCCACTTCCATTCGGGTATCGGCAATGGTTGTAGCAATCCTACTGGCTTCTGATGCTCTGCCTTCACTCTCTGACATACATCACAAACTGCTACATACTCCGCAATATCCTTCTTCATTCCGGTCCACCAGAAACTATCCTTCAAATCCAGGTACATCTTGGTATTTCCTGGGTGAATCGAGTATGGTGAATCATGGGCCTCTCACAGAATCAACTTCCTGATCTCCGTATCATTGGGCACATAAACGCGGTCCTCAAACCATAAGGTATCGTGCTCATCCTCACGAAATCCCTTGGCTTTTCCTTTACTCATCCTTTCCTTTATCTCGGCAATCTCCCTGTCTGTCTTTTGAGCTTCTCTGATCTTATCCATCAAAGTAGACCGAATCTCCAATGCTGCTACAAAGCCTCTTGGAACTATTTCCAAACATAGTTCACGAAGATCTTCGGCTAACTCCTTGGGTAACTCTCCGTTCATGAGTGCGTTGACATGGCTCTTGCGGCTCAACGCATCAGCTACTACGTTAGCCTTCCCTGGGTGATAATGCAATCTCATATCATAATCCTTAATGAGCTCCAACCATCTCCTTTGCCTGAGATTCAACTCCTTCTGCGTGAAAATGTACTTCAAACTCTTGTGATCCGTGTACACCTCACAATGGTTTCCGATGAGAAAATGTCTCCACGTCTTCAACGCATGTACTACGGCTGCTAACTCCAAATCATGTGTAGCATAATTCAACTCATGGGGTTTAAGCTGTCGTGAGGCATATGAGACAACTCTTCCTTCCTGCATAAGTACGGCTCCAAGTCCTTGACGAGAAGCGTCGCAATATACTTCATAATCCTTGCGTTGATCTGGCAGAATCAACATTGGCGCTGTAACTAAACGTTTCTTCAACTCCTGGAAACTAGCCTCACATTCCTTAGTCCAATTGAACTTGGTGTCCTTCTTCAACAACTCGGTCATAGGTTTTGCAATCTTCGAGAAATTCTCAATGAATCTTTGGTAGTATCCCGCGAGTCCAAGAAAACTCCGGATTTCTCCAACTGTCGTGGGTGACTCCCAATTTGTCACAGTGTTAACTTTGGTGGGATCTACTTCTATTCCTTCTCCGGATATAACATGTCCAAGGAATCCAACTTCCTTTAACCAAAACTCGCACTTGCTGAACTTGGCATATAACTGATGTTCTCTGAGCTTTCCAAGTACCAAACGCAAATGCTCCTTATGTTCTTCTTCATTCTTAGAATAGACCAGAATATCATCAATGAACACTACGACGAACTTATCCAAAAACTCCATAAACACTTTGTTCATCATGTTCATGAAATAGGCAGGTGCGTTAGTCAGGCCAAATGACATAACGGTGTACTCATATAGCCCATACCTTGTGGTAAAAGCTGTCTTGGGTATATCCTGCTCTCGAATCTTCAACTGGTGGTATCCTGATTGTAAATCAATCTTGGAAAATACTTTAGCTCCTTCTAGTCGGTCAAATAGATCATTGATCATTGGCAGTGGGTACTTGTTCTTGATTGTTACTTCATTCAATCCACGATAATCAACAACCATCGTCAACGATCCATCTTTCTTCTCCACTAAAAGTACGGGTGATCCCCAACTTGGGCGAATATATCCTTTATCCAGTAACTCCTTAATTTGCTTCTTAATTTCTTCCAAATCCTTAACGGGCATCCTGTACGGTCTCTTAGATATTGGCCCTGTGCCTGGCAAAAGCTCAATCAAAAACTCAATGTCTCTATCCGGTGGCATGCCTGGCAACTCCTCTGGAAATACGTCAGGGAAATCCTTCACTACAGGCACTTCCTCCTGTACAACTCCTGATAAGGAATTCACTTGAGTCCTCTTCGACACATGCCGGGATACATACTTAATCCTTCTTCCTTCTGGGGTAGTAAGCAAGATCGTCTTACTGGCGCAATCGATGTTTCCTCCATACATCGATAGCCAATCCATTCCCAAAATCACATCCAAACCTTGCGACTCCAAAACTATTAGGTCTGAGGGGAAAACATGCCTACCTATGGCCAATGGCATCTAAAAACATCCTTGGCGAGGTTACTAACATAGGTGTTCTAAGAACTTTGGTGGGTAACTTATACTTATCCACAAATCCCCTTGATATGTATGAATGTGATGCACCAGTATCAAAAAGAACGATTGCAGTAAATGACTTAACCAAAAACTTACCTATTACTGCATCAGGCTGTGCTTCAACCTCCTCCACATTAACGTGGTTCACTTGTCCTCTGTTGAAAGGGTTCGGCTTCTTCCCCGAGCTTCCGTTGCCATTCCCATTCTTAGCTTCAGGACATTCATTGGCATAATGTCCAGTCTTCTGGCATTTGTAGCAAGTGACGTGGCTCAGATCCTTCTTGGCTGGGGTTGATGGGTTGGTACGGTTTTGTCCGTTGCTTACTCCGTTCGCATTGCCATTCTTGGGGCCACTATGATTGTGCGAGCTCCCTCCATTGTGATTGTGACCTCCATGGTTATGTTGAAGGTGTCCTCCCGAGTTCGGGGTAAAACGAGGCTTCTGATGAGCTCCTGTACTGTACTTTCCTTGTCCATACTTCCTCTTACGGCTCTCAATCTGCTGCTACTTCCCTTCAATCATGAGAGCTCTGTCTACCAACTCCTGGTAGTTGTTAAAAGTTGCCACTATCAACTGCATGCTCAGCTCATCATTCAGTCCTTCCAGAAACTTCTCCCGCTTAGCTACATCCGTAGCAACGTCATCTGGGGCATAACATGCTAACTTACCAAAATCCTCCACGTATTGGCCAACGGTACGTCCTCCTTGGCGTAAGTTGCGAAACTCACATTTCTTCATGGCCATAGCTCCTGCTGAAACATGGGCAGTACGGAAAGCTTGTTGAAACTGGTCCCATGTGACAGTGTCAATGGGGTGAGTGGCTGTGTAATTCTCCCACCATGATGCTGCGGGTCCATCAAGCTGATGTGCAGCAAAACACACTCTCTCCGCATCTGTGCATCCTGCAGTGGTCAGCTCCCTTCCAACCTTGCGGACCCAATCATCTGCAACAATCTGCTCGGTGCTGCTGGAGAACACCGACGGATTCAGCCTAAGAAAACGGGCTAAGTGATCAACAGGTGGTGGTGGTGGTGGGTTGTTGTTGTTGTTGTTGTTGTTGCCTTGGTTCTGAACTAGCACTTGCATCAAGGCATTCTGCTGCTGAATCAACTGAGTGATCTCCGGTGGGAAAACAAATCCGGTGTCGCATCTCGGAGGCATCTGATGGGTTTAGAAAAGATGAGAAAATAGGATAGAATGAGGTCTAGAGGGAAAACACTACCCATATGCACATGAGACAAACACAATCATATCACTCCAATCAATTCAAACAAGGCAGACAATCGATCTAACTATCGTTACAAGGTGCTTGGACTATACTATATACATGGTGGAATACTACTACTAATTTGGTGGTCTACTAGAAAAATTGATCGGTCGAAGACTTCATGATATCTGCTCCGGCTTCATCCTCCCAATCATCATCACTGGGGTCCGAGTCGGTGTCGTCGATGATGATGTAGTTCTCCGGGCAAGTAGAATCGTCATCTTCTCCTCCTGGTGCTGGGTCTCCCATGAATACTCCTAGCTTCTGTGTCAGGTCGCCATTCTTCTCCACTAGTGCGACGATTTCCTCCATATAATCCTCGCGTGTAGACTTGAGTTCTTCCTCCAGCTCCATGATCCTAGTCTTTGCCTTCTTCAGATCTATCATGTCTGCGCACATCTGGTTCTCCTGGCGACGAATGTGCTGGTTTAACTCCTGAATGAAAGCTGCAATAGATCTATCCTTCCTGGTGCTGATTATCTCCCATTGCTCGTCTCGGCGCCCACAAATCTGGTAGATAGTATCCTTGAGATCATTGTGGTACACTTCTCCAATGCGTCCCATGGTGATGTGGGCTGCCATGCTCTTTCCTAGACTCCAGGTTGGTGCATCAAAGGAAAACTCTATGGGCTCAGTGACTGGCATGAACGTCCTTCCTGGAACTTGAACTTGAATCATCCAGCGCTGCTCTTCTGGTAGTGTGGTGTTGTAGGTCCCGGTGAAGCTTGGTATTCCGATGTTCAGGTACCTAGTAACTTCCTTCAAGTGTCGTCCAAAAGGTGTATCCTCATCCGGTTGTGCGAACTTGTTCCTTGCATCCGCCATCCTAAAAGAGTGGAAGAAAGGAGAGGAGTCAGAAATGAGAAGAGAGTAGTGATCTAGGGCTTTAGTTTAGTGGTCGTGTCCTACAGTCAGCGTGTGCTCTGATACCATCTTTGTAGCGACCAGACCTCAAACAGTCTAGTCTCTGTGCATCAGTGTCATCCCTGGATCGGTAATGCTGACACGCACAGTACTTGAAGGATTTATAACAGAGTAGCAATCACACACTTATTACATCGAATAATTCAAGAGAGAACTTATTACAATAAATATGGCTTAAGGCCATCTAAATATGATAACAACGGAAGGCTTGGAAGATAAAGTGAGTCCATCAACTCCAACGGCATCACTGAGTATAAGACCACGACCTATGGCACCTTACTCGTCATCTGAAAAGTCTGCAACATGATACGTTGCAGCCCGAAAACAGGTCAGCACATGGAATATGCTGGCAAAGTAACACATAGAGAGTAATGAATAGAATAATGCTATCACTACATGCATATTTGGCTGGTGGAAAGCTCTATGGTTACAGTTTTGCGAAAAGCCAATTTTTCCCTACTTCAAAGGAATATATTTTATTTAACTACCAAGTTGGTTGAAAAAATATTGAGAAGGTAAACCCCCTCTCAATCCCAAATAAAAAAAATAATCATTAACAACCCAACAAATTATTTAAGTAACGCGATGATGAGATTCACATGATAATCCAAGAACCAGATACTCAAGATGTCCATAACCGGTGACACGGCTAACCATGATTAGTTTGTACACTATGCAGAGGTTTGTCCACTTTTCCCCACAAGACTCGGTCTCCTCCGTTGGATTTCTCGCACTTCATGATGTTTGAGAAACGGATGACCGAGACACAGTCTTTCAGAAGCGTTAGCACCTTACGATGGGTAGACAGTTACACCTACTTTCCCCTACATCTGCTAGTCAATCATTATAAGAGTTCACACGACTTAATCAACTATGCTAGAGCCCATAATAGCTTGTGGCTGCACACGGAAGTTTCTAGTATGAAAAATCTCATGATCCCTTTGAGCCTGGGTGGCGGTCCATAGGAGAATCACACGGTACCCCGGGATTTCCAAAAATACAGGCAATCACTGGAATTCCCCAGGTGCCTCAATCCACCCAGATGTGTATTTAAGTTGCCACCTTAAGTTAACCATTAATTAACAATCTCACATCTGTCATGAAATCTCTCAAACCCAATCCACGTCTACGAGCATAGCATAGCAATATAAGCAAACGTAGAGGTAACTCCCAATGGTTTGAATGCAGGGCAATAGGTTCCTACCTCATCAACTACTTCCCAATACCCACAAGTTATCAATCCTACTCATGCAATGTTTGAGGGTTGAATCTAATGCATAAAAACTGGGTATGAAAGGGATATGATCAAAGTGTTACTTGCCTTGCTGATGATCCGTGAAACCTAGAGACTCGTAGTAGCACGCTTCGCACTCCGGGTACTCTATCGCAAACAAACAATACATACATAAGCAATGAAGCAAGGGTGCATGGGTAAAACTCAAATTAAGAGATCTAACCAGAAAGTTCAACCTAAGAACTCCGGTTTGCAAAAAGAATCAACTCGAACGAAGCAACGAAACTCAAACGGCGAAAGAAACAAGCTTCATTTACTAATCTTGACGTAAGTCAAATTTTACAGTAGCAAAAACTTGTTTGAGTTGATTAAACAGAAAGAGAGTTTCGAGACGAAACTCTAGGCGCTTGAATCGTCTGATTCCGATAAACGAGCGAAAAGATATACCAGAACAAAAATCGGATCAGAAATCGCGATCGAAAATAATTGCGGAAAATCCGAGAAAAAGAAAAACTGACGAACAGGCTAACGAACGAACGTTCGCTGTCTGCGGTTAAACGACGAAAACCGTTCGTTAAAACGAACGTACGGACGAACGTCCGCAAAATAAATAAACCGAAAAAATAAACCAAACCGATCTAAACAAAACCGAAACTAGGGTTTACGAAATAAAACCGACCGGTTTTATAAAAAAACCGGCGGCTACCTCTAACTCCGGCGGGCGGCGACGCAGCGGCTCCGGCGGCGGTGGTTGGCGGCGACGGGCGGCGCGGGGTGGCAGCGCGGGCGGCGGCGCGGCTAGGGTTTCGGGTGGGCTGGCGGCGGCTGGGGCTCGGGGTCTCGGGCTTTAAAGGCCGGCCCGAAGAGTCCTGGCCGGGTACGGCCCGAAGTCGGTTCGTTTTTTTAATCGGACGTGCAGAAAAAGTAAGAAAAGAAATACTAAACGGACTCCAAAAATCCCGAAATAAATTTTCTCTGTCCTCTAAAAATAAGCCGGACAAGATGAACATTTATTTGGGCCTAAAACGCAATTTTGAAAAACGCGTATTTTTCCTAATTCCAATAAAATCAAATAAAATCCAAATATTAGTTTTTAATATTTTTCCTCCAATATTTCATTATTTTTGGAGAAGTCATATTATCCCCTCTCATATATTTTAAATATGAAATATTTTTCAGAGAGAAAATAATTAAAACAAATAATCCTATTTTCAAAATTTGAGAAAACCCAAATATGAAAATAACGACAACTCCCTCCGTGGGTCCTTGAGTTGCGTAAAATTTCTAGGATCGCAAAACAAAATGCAATAAAATATGTTATGCATGATGATCTATTGTATAACATTCCAAATTGAAAATTTGGGATGTTACAAGACCGCAGTTACCACTTCCCGGTTGAAACGAGATCTAGAAGTCGTTGAACAAATATGAGTTGGAGCATCAACCCACTTAGTATAGTCATGCAATACATCACACCACTCCGGAGAGTCAAAGAAACCGTATCATGCCGCATAAATACATGGAAAAAGATGTCCAAGTCACCGTGTCAATAGCCAGCCAGTTGCTCTCCTTGATAGACACACCAACTGCCAAGATCCAAAGGGAGGCAACAAATGTGGTGACACAAACTCTTTCGCACCCTTCGTCGGTGTCGGATCAGATGTCGTTGAAGCAGGGAGAGGTCGAAGAGACCTTATTCAAACACATCATCATTGACGATAAAGGGTCCCCCCTTTACATTATAAAGCAACCAACCGATACATCCAGCTCGCTGGGGCTGCAGCACAAACAAGACCAAAAGGAAAAAAACAAGAGAAAGGAAAGAGAAAAAAATGCCGACACCGACAGATCAATGAAGTGAAGAAGTCCGCAACCGCTGCACCCTTCGGAGAAGTACCACCGCATTCCTAGCATTCCGAAGCGTCGTGTACCAAGCAACACCTTCAAGAAGGAATACGATGGCGCCGCCGTTGTTACCCAAACAAGTCCTAGGGTTTCCCCAGTACGCAGAGGCAGCGGGGAAGGGGTTATACGCGAGGTCCTTCAGGAAGGTCTGGTGGCGCCCGCAGGCGTCACCGCGTCGGTGCTGGATGAGCCGCCAAGGACTTCTCCCGACTCAAAGCAACCACCATCACCCTGGACACTCCGTAGTGCACCACCTAATATGCCGCCAACCAGCCTGTGCCGCCACGGTCCCCGAACCAACATCGTCATTTCACTAGGGCCGCCATAACGAGACCTGGAGCGAGGGAAAGGAGACAACAGCCATGGGGGTAACCACAACTCGAACGGCGGGAGGGTACAACCTCCACCACCGTCGCGGAGCCGACCGAACGCCGCGACAAGGACCTGCCAGGCCCCGACGGCCGTGCCGGACCCAATTGGGTCCGGACAGTCCATGTCACCACGCTGCAGCACGCCGGCCGACGAAGCCTTCACCGCCCGCAGACCGGCGACGCCTCGCAACCACCACCAAGGAGCAACACCGACGCGCGCTGAGCCGCCGGCCCACCCCAACCCAGATGGGGCCCAGATTTGGGCCGAGCGGGCGCCAACAGCCACCAGCGTCGCTGCGCCGCCCCGCGCCCAACGTCCACGCGCCGCCGTCAAGGGCACCCATGGCCCATGGGATCGCCGCCGCCGGGCCACACCGCCACAGCCCGAGTGAAGGAAATATGCCATAGAGGCAATAATAAAGTTGTTATTTTATATTTCCTTATTCATGATAAAGGTTTATAATTCATGCTAGGATTGTATTGATCGGAAACTTAAATACACGTGTGAATACATAAACAAATATTGTGTCCCTAGTAAGCCTCTACTAGACTAGCTCGTTGATCAAAGATGGTTAAGGTTTCCTAACCATAGACATTTGTTGTCATTTGATAACGGGATCACATCATTAGGAGAATGATGTGATGGACAAGACCCATCCGTTAGCTTAGCATATTGATCGTTCAATTTATTTGCTATTGCTTTCTTCATGTCAAATACATATTCCTCCGACTATGAGATTATGCAACTCCCATATACCAGATGAATACCTTGTGTGCTATCAAACGTCACAACGTAACTGGGTGATCATAAAGATGCTCTACAGGTATCTTCGAAGGTGTTTGTTGAGTTGGCATAGATCGAGATTGGGATTTGTCACTCTGAGTATCGGAGAGGTATCTCTGGGCCCTCTCGGTAATACACATCATAAGCTTGGAAGCAAATGACTAAGGAGTTAATTAAGAGATGATGTATTATGGAACAAGTAAAGAGACTTGTCGATACCGAGATTGAACTAGGTATGAAGATACCGACGATCGAATCTCGGGCAAGTGACATACCGATGGACAAAGGGAATTACGTATGTTGTCATAACGGTTCGACCGATAAAGATCTTCGTAGAATATGTAGGAGCCAATATGGGCATCCAGGTTCCGCTATTGGTTATTAACCAGAGAGTTTTCTCGGTCATGTCTACATAGTTCTCGAACCCGTAGGGTCCGCACGCTTAACGTTCATTGACGATATAGTGTTATATGAGTTATATGATTTGGTGACCAAATGTTGTTCGGAGTCCTGGATGAGATCACGAACATGACGAGGAGTCTCGAAATGGTCGAGAGGTAAAGATTGATATATAGGGCGAGGGTATTTGGACACCGGAAGTGCTTCGGGACGTACCGGGAAGAAATCGGGTCACCGAAAGGGGTTCCGGGCACCCCCCGGAAGATATGGCCTTATGGGCCAAAGGAGGGGACAGACCAGCCCACAAAAGGGCTGGCGCCCCCCTCCCATGGCTGGACGACCCTAAGGGAAAGGAAAGGAAAGGGGTGTCCCCTCCTGCCTTTCCCTCCTCAGGAGAGAAAGGAAAGGGGGGGGGGCTCCTCTTTTCTTCCTCCCGCGCTCCAAATAAGGAAAGGGGGGCGCGGCTTGGGAGAGACCCCAAGTAGGATTCCCCCTACTTGGGCGCCCCCGTTGGCTGCTCCACCCTCTCTCCCACTTATATATATGTGGGAGGGGGTGCCTAGCACAGAATAGACAATTGCCTAGCCGTGTCTGGCGCCCCCTCCATCGTTTACACACCCGGTCATATTTTCGTAGTGCTTAGGCGAAGCCCTGCGGAGATAGCTTCACCATCACCGTCACCACGCCGTCGTGCTGCTGAAACTCATCCACTACCTCGCCATCTTGCTGGATCAAGAAGGCACAGGACGTCATCGAGCTGAACGTGTGCTGAACGCGGAGGTGTCGTACGTTCAATGCTCGATCGGTTGAAACGCGAAGAAGTTCGACTACATCAACTGCGTTGTCAAACGCTTCCGCTTATGGTCTATGAGGGTACATAGACACACTCTCCCCCTCTCATTGCTATGCATCTCCATGGATAGATATTGCATGTGCGTAGATTTTTTTTTTGTTTTCCATGCAACGTTTCCCAGCAGTGGCATCCGAGCCAGGTCTATGCGTAGATGATATGCACGAGTAGAACACAAAGAGTTGTGGGCGGTGATAGTCATATTGCTTACCACCAACGTCTTATTTTGATTCAGCGGTATTGTGGGATGAAGTGGCCTGGACCAACCTTACATGTCCACGCACATGAGACCGGTTCCACCGATAGACATGCAACTAGTTTTGCATAAAGGTGGCTGGCGGGTGTTTGTTTCTCCTAATTTAGTTGAATCGAATTTGACTACGGCCGGTCCTTGAAGAAGGTTAAAACAACAAATTTGATGAATCACCATTGTGGTTTTTGCCGTAGGTAAGAACGGTTCTTCCTAGAAGCCCGTAGCAGCCACGTAAAACTTGCAACAACGAAGTAGAGGATGTCTAACTTGTTTTTGGAGGGCATGTTGTGATGTGATATGGTCAAGACATGATGTGATATACATCATTGTATGAGATGATCATGTTTTGTAAATTTATCAGCAACTGGCCGGAGCCTTATGTTTGTCTCTTTATTGTATGAAATGCAATCGCCATGTAATTGATTTACTTTATCGCTATGCGTTATCAATAGTTGTAGAAGCAATAGTTGGCGTGACGACCACGGCTCAATGATGGAGATTAAGGTGTCGAGCCGGTGACGATGGAGATCATGACGATGCTTTGGAGATGGAGATCAAAAGCACAAGATGATGATTGCCATATCATGTCACATATTTTGATTGCATATGATGTTTATCCTTTATGCATCTTATTTTGCTTAGAACGGCGGTAGCATTATAAGATGATCCCTTCACTTAATTACACGATAAAAAGTGTTCTCCCTGAGTATGCACAGTTGCTACAGTTCGTTGTTTCGAGACACCACGTGATGATCGGGTGTGATAGACTCTACGTTCACATACAACGGGTGTAAGACAGTATTACACATGCAGAATACTTGGGTTAAACTTGACGATACTAGCATGTACAAACATGGTCTCGGAACACTGGAGACCGGAAGGTCGAACAAGAGTCATATACTAGATATGATCAACATACAGATGTTCACCATTGATGACTACCCCATCTCATGTGATGAACTATAATATGCAAGGGATGAACAAAACAATTCCCAAACTCTTCGCAATGATTAAGGCCGCGGAGGTAGAAATCAAGAAGGAGCATCAAGTGTTGATGGTTAACAAGACTACTAGTTTCAAGAAAAAGGGCAACGGAAAGAAAGGGAACTTCAAGAAGAATGGCAAGCAAATTGTCACTCCCGGAAAGAAGCCCAAAGCTGGACCAAAGCCTAAAACTGAGTGCTTCTACTACAAAGGGACTGGTCACTGGAAGCGTAATTGCCCCAAATACTTGGCGGATAAGAAGGATGGCAAAGTGAACAAACGTATATTTGATATACACGTCATTGATGTGTACCTTACTAACGCTCGTAGTAGCGCCTGGGTATTTGATAGTAGTTCGGTTGCTCATATTTGTAACTTGAAACAAGAGCTACGGATTAAACGAAGATTGGCTAAGGACGAGTTCACTATGCGCGCTGGGAATGGTTCCAAGGTCGATGTGATCGCCATCGGCATGCCACCTCTACATCTACCTTCGGGGTTAGTTTTAGACCTGAATAATTGTTAGTTGGTGCCAGCGTTAAGCATGAACATTATATCTGGATCTTGTTTAGTGCGAGGCGGTTATTCATTTAAATCAGAGAATAATGGTTGTTCTATTTATATGAGTAATATCTTTTATGGTCATGCACCCTTGAAGAGTGGTCTATTCTTATTGAATCTCGATTGTAGTGATACACATATTCATAATATTGATACGAAAAGATGCAAAGTTGATAATGATAGTGCAACATATTTGTGGCACTGTCGTTTAGTTCATATTGGTGTAAAGCGCATGAAGAAACTCCATGCATGTGGACTTTTGGAATCACGTGATTCTGAATCATTTGATACTTGCGAACCATGCCTCATGGGCAAGATGACTAAAACTCCGTTGTCCGGAACAATGGAGCGAGCTAACGACTTATTGGAAATAATACATATCGATGTATGCGATCCGATGAGTTTTGAAGCACGCGGCGGGTATCATTATTTTCTGACCTTCACAGATGATTTAAGTAGGTATGGGTATATCTAGTTAATGAAACACAAGTCTGAAACATTTTAAAAGTTTAAAGAATTTCAGAGTGAAGTGGAGAATCATCGTAAGAAGAAAATAAAGTTTCTACAATCTGATCGTGGAGGTGAATATTTGAGTTACGAGTTTGGCCTTCATTTAAAACAATGTGGAATAGTTTCACAACTCACGCCACCTGGAACACCACAGCGTGATGGTGTGTTCGAACGTTGTAACCGTACTTTATTGGATATGGTGCATTCTATGATGTCTCTTAACGATTTACCACTATTGTTTTGGGGTTATGCATTAGAGACAGCTGCATTCATGTTAAATAGGGCACCGTCTAAATCCGTTGAGCCGTCGTATGAATCGTGGTTTGGCAAGAAACCTAAGCTATCGTTTCTTAAAGCTTGGGGTTGCGACACTTATGTCAAAAGGCTTCAGCCTGATAAGCTCGAACCCAAATCGGAGAAGTGTGTCCTCGTAGGATACCCTAAGGAAAAAATTGGGTACACCTTCTACCACAGATCCGAAGGCAAGATCTTTGTTCCTAAGAATGGAACCTTTCTAGAGAAGGAGTTTCTCTCGAAAGAAGTGCGTGGGGGAAAGTAGAACTTGATGAGGTAATAGTACCTTCTCTCGAATTGGAAAGTAGCACATCAGACAAATCCGTTCCCGTGATGCCTACACCAACTAGAGAGGAAGCAAATGATAATGATCATGAAACTTCAGATCAAGTTGCTACTGAACCTTGTAGGTCAACCAGAGCACGATCCACACCAGAGTGGTACGGTAAACCTGTTCTGGAAGTCATGTTATTAGACCAAGGCGAACCTACGAACTATGAAGAAGCTATGATGAGCCCAGATTCCGACAGATGGCTTGAGGCCATGAAATCTGAGATAGGATCCATGTATGAGAACAAAGTGTGGACTTTGGTGGAGTTGCCCGATGATCGGCAAGCCATTGAGAATAAATGGATCTCCAAGAAGAAGACAGACACTGATGGTAATGTCACCATCTACAAAGCTTGATTTATCGCAAAAGGTTTTCGACAAGTTCAAGGAGTTGACTACAATGAGACCTTCTCACCCGTAGTGATGCTTAAGTCAGTCCGAATCATGTTAGCAATTGCCGTATTTTATAATTATGAAATCTGGCAAATGGACGTCAAAACTGCATTCCTTAATGGATTTCTTAAATAAGAATTGTATATGATACAACCAGAAGGTTTTGTCGATCCTAAAGGTGCTAACAAAGTGTGGAAGCTCCAACGATCCATCTATGGACTGGTGCAAGCATCTCGGAGTTGGAATATACGCTTTGATGAGGTGACCAAAGCATATGGTTTTATACAAACTTATGGTGAAGCCTGTATTTACAAAAAAGTGAGTGGGAGCTCTGTAGCATTTTTGATATTATATGTGGATGACATATTGTTGATTGGAAATGATATAGAATTTCTGGATAGCATAAAAGGATACTTGAATAAGAATTTTTCAATGAAAGACCTCGGTGAAGCTGCTTATATATTGGGCATCAAATTCTATAGAGATAGATCTAGACGCTTGATAGGACTTTCACAAAGCACATACCTTGATAAACTTTTGAAGAAGTTCAAAATGGATCAGTCAAAGAAAGGGTTCTTGCCTGTGTTACAAGGTGTGAAATTGAGTCAGACTCAATGCCCGACCACTTCAGAAGATAGAGAGAAAATGAAAGTCATACCCTATGCCTCAGCCATAGGTTCTATCATGTATGCTATGCTATGTACCAGACCTGATATGTGCCTTGCCATAAGTTTGGCAGGGAGGTACCAAAATAATCCAGGAGTGGATCACTGGACAGCGGTCAAGAACATCCTGAAGTACCTGAAAAGGACCAAGGATATGTTTCTCGTTTATGGAGGTGACGAAGAGCTCGTCGTAAATGGTTACGTCGATGCTAGTTTCAACACTGATCCGGATGACTCTAAGTCACAAACCGGATACATTTTTATATTGAATAGTGGAGCTGTCAGTTGGTGCAGTTCCAAGCAGAGCATCATGGCGGGATCTACATGTGAAGCGGAGTACATAGCTGCTTCAGAAGCAGCACATGAAGGAGTCTGGATGAAGGAGTTCATATCCGATCTAGGTGTAATACCTAGTGCATCGGGTCTAATAAAAATCTTTTGTGACAACACTGGAGCAATTGCCTTCGCGAAGGAATCCAGGTTTCACAAGAGAACCAAACATATCAAGAGACACTTCAACTCCATTTGTGAAAAGGTCAAGGATGGAGACATGGAAGTTTTCAAAATACATACGGATCTGAATGTAGCAGACCCGTTGACTAAGCCTCTTCCGTGAGTGTCGGTGTCAAAACCAGCGGATCTCGGGTAGGGGGTCCCGAACTGTGCGTCTGCGGATCAAAGGTAACATGAGACAAAGGGGGCACGATGTTTACGCAGGTTCGGGCCCTCTTGATGGAGGTAATACCCTACTTCCTGCTTGATTGACTTTGATGAGTATAGGGGTTACAAGAGTTGATCTACCTCGAGATCGTAATGGCTAAACCCTAGATGTCTAGCCTATATGACTTGTGATGATCTCTATGGACTAAACCCTCCGGTTTATATAGACACCGGAGGGGCCTAGGGTTGTACAGAGTCGGTTTACTGAGAAAGGAAACTACACATCCGGACGCCAAGCTTGCCATCCACGCAATGGAGAGTCCCATCCGGACACGGGGGAAGGCCTTCTATCTTGTATCTTTGCGGCCCATCAGTCCGGCCCATGTCGCATAACCCGGACGCTCGGGACCCCATAATCCAGGACTCCCTCAGCGAACAAAACATGATCAACACCAAGACTCCATGGGTGTTAGATTCATTACAATTTAATCTAGATTATTGACTCTAGTGCATGTGGGAGACTGAAGGAAATATGCCCTAGAGGCAATAATAAAGTTGTTATTTTATATTTTCTTATTCATGATAAAGGTTTATTATTCATGCTAGAATTGTATTGATGGGAAACATAAATACATGTGTGAATACATAAACAAATACCGTGTCCCTAGTAAGCCTCTACTAGACTAGCTCGTTGATCAAAGATGGTTAAGGTTTCCTAACCATAGACATGTGTTGTCATTTGATAACAGGATCACATCATTAGGAGAATGATGTGATGGACAAGACCCATCCGTTAGCTTAGCATATTGATCGTTCAGTTTATTTTGTTATTGCTTTCTTCATGTCAAATACATATTCCTCAGACTATGAGATTATGCAACTCCCGGATACCGGAGGAATACCTTGTGTGCTATCAAACGTCACAACGTAACTGGGCGATCATAAAGATGCTCTACAGGTATCTCTGAAGGTGTTTGTTGAGTTGCCATAGATCGAGATTAGGATTTGTCACTCCGAGTATCAGAGAGGTATCTCTGGGCCCTCTTGGTAGTACACATCATAAGCTTGCAAGAAAATGACTAAGGAGTTAGTTACGAGATGACATATTTCGGAACGAGTAAAGAGACTTGCCGGTAACGAGATTGAACTAGGTATGAAGATACCGACGATCGAATCTCGGGCAAGTAACATACCGATGGACAAAGGGAATTATGTATGTTGTCATAACGGTTCGATCGATAAAGATCTTTGTAGAACATTTAGGACCCAATATGTGTGACAGCCTGATTTTTGGCCCTTTCTTTTTCTTTTGTTTTTCTGAGGTTTTTTGCTTGAGTTTTCTTTTTTCGTGGCTTTGTGATCTGGAAACTGAAGAAGATGCCCTCTTCTTTGTTTCCAGAGTGGCTTGTCATTCCCAAACCCTTCCCTAGACCCTGTCATTTTCATCCTAGCCCAAATCCCAATATTCTTTTCATTGGAAATATTCCTTTTCTATTAAAGGAATAACTCAAATTACCCTAGGTTGTGAAGCAACCTTTATTTCCATCACTCGTAAAATTCCCAAATAATTCTCATAAATTGTTTGGGTCATATCTTTCTCAAATATGGCAAAATATTTCATTTTTCATGTTTATCATCATGCTCAAATAATTCATTCCCAATTCTGCCCTAAATGGCACATTGTGAAGCAAGTGCTATTTTCCTTTTCCGAATTGACCTCAAACTCCTTGGACACCTTTTCCTGTCCATATCATTGCCACATGCCAAAATTCAACCTCATTTGCCTAGTAATTATTTAATTATGATTTTCCAAAGTTTCTATCCAGAAAGAAGCTTTGTGAAGGAGGTGCAAGCTAGGCATATCCAAATGAGTTGCCATTTTGCATGATCCCTCATATCATCATATCATAGCCCTCCACCAAAGTAGAGCTCATGTCATGCCTCCATGAGAGCTCATCTTCAATTCTTTGATTCTGTCCAAAATTTCAGTTTGTGAAGCAAGTATATTTTATCTTGCTCCATTATGGCTGCCAATTTTTCTAGGCCTTCTATTATCCATATAACCTACCTCCACCCATTTTGGGCATGGTTCATCAAGCCATTATTCCTCTAGAAGTTTTGCAAGTTTCTGTCTAGAGGAGATGTTTGTGAAGCAAGTACCAGTTTGGTTTGGCCAATTGGTATGAGACTTTTTGAGCATCTCCATAGGACCAAATGACTCTGCCTTGCCCAATTTGAGCTCGATTTGACACTCCATGTGAGTGCACCTTCCTGATCAAGTTTCTGGACCAGATTATGCAGTTGCAAAGCAAGTGCATTAAATCTTGGTACATTTCCTGCCAAACTCCCCAGTATGGTAGTTCTTCCTTAGCTAATCACCCCAGACAACTAGTTTTCCTCTAATCTCACCTCAGTTGAGTACTGTTTCACGGCCAAGTTTACTGCAGTAAACTTCAGAGGGTTCTTACCATTTAACCAGAGCATGTTTTATCGATCTATCACCGCAGTTGAAACCTATCTTGGAAGGACTATCGGCTAGACAACGTCTTTGGTGCTGTAGAGCATTGAATGCCCCGGTTCACATGGTGACTACGATGATGGCACCACAGTGCGCGCGCTCTGCTGCCGTTGGCCGTGCCCTGGATGGCTTCTTGCTCGGGCCCTTCCCCCTCTCGTCGTCTTCTCGCGCGTGAGCGTGTCCAGCAGCTGGCCCGCGTCGTCGCCGTCCTCTTGGAGCCACTTCCCCCTCCGTAAGCCCTCCGTCAGCTCTCGTCGCCGCGCGCCCACGGACGTGCTGTAGCCGACCGTCGTTTCCCTCCTCGCTGTCCTCTTCCTCTTCTTGTCCCCGAGCTCCGCTCGTCTCCGTGACCTCTGCGGCTCGTCCGCACCCCCCTAGTCGTGTTCCCGCGCCCTCCCGTGCTCGATGAGCTCGTCAGAGCCTCGGCCGGACGTGCCCGGCGGCACCCGAGCCCGTGCCCCTCGCCCCGGCTATAAATAGCCATCCCCGATCGCTCCCGAGCTCATCAACCGCTCCCCCTCACTTCACTACCCCTCCCTAGCTACTCACCCGAGCTCCAGAGCCCCTCATTCCTCCTCCATGCCCGCCATGTCCGCCTCGGTTTCGGCCTAAATTGGCTCAAGCCCGAGCTCTTCCCTCCACTCTACCACTAGAGGATTCCCCGTAGTCCGGCGCCCCTCCCCCACCCCTCAGTTCGGCGCCGGAGTGCTCGTGGCCACGAGTCCCCTAGTCCGGCCGCCGCCATGGGTTCTCTGCCACCACGCGGTGCCGCGGCCACACCCCTCCCTGGCGCCAGCTTCTGCTCCAGGCGGGAGCATCTCCTCTTCCCGCACTCGCCGATGCCCGCAGCTCGGCCGGAGGTGGCCGGGAATGGCGGGGCCAGCACCGGCGCCGCGCGGCCTCGCTTCTGCCTCTGCCCGTCGCGGGGAAAAAGGAGGCAGGAGGGAGCAGAGGAGTCAGCCGTGGGCCCCACATGTAAGCCACACAACGTTGACCCCGCCAGGTCCAGCGTGGATAAGTGACGGGCCCCAGCCCCGTGGGACCCGCCCGTCAGTGACACTGGAGCCCGGCCCCGCCCCTGCTGACTGGATTAAGTGGAGGCGTAAACTCGTGAGTACGTTTTCGTTTCGAGAAAGTGTGTTTTCCCTCTGCTTCGGCCAAAGTACGTTTTCCTTTTCTGAAAGCGTATTTTCTCTCTGTTGCAGTGAGGAATACGTTTTCCGGTGAAGAAGGCGTATTCCTCCGGAGTACACGTTCTGTTTTTCCAGCCGAGGGCCTGTTTGTGATGATTTCTTTACAGATAGGTCCCTGGCAGAAAACACTTCATATCTTTTTACTCACAACTCCAAATGAGGTGATTCCAAAGCCCACTTCATTGTTTCGTCGAGCCCGTTCTGTTGGTATCGTTTTCATCAAGTTTTGACATTCTGAAAATGACCATTTTGCCCTTGTGCTAAATCAGCCCCCTCCGAGAAAGAACGTTTTCCGGCGATTCTTTCCGCGATCTTTCCGCACTTCTCCCCGGTGTATTCTTCATTCCCAGGAAAGCCAAACCCTCCATTTGCATCACTGTAATGCAGTGACATGGTAAAATATTGCATTAGCTATGTATGATTTGTTCATGGCATTTCCCGGAGTATTGTTTTGATCTTGATATTGCCATGATATTGCTTGGAGTTCTAGGACTTCTGTTTTGATGATTATGTGGATTAATTGTGCCTTCGGATTCTTAGTGGCTATTATGATTATTTCCATGATGGTATCTGTTCTTACATTTTGGAGTATTACTTTGGATATCATGCTACCTTTGGATTATTAGGGGTTAGTATGATTATTTTCATGATGCTAGTTGATATTCTGTTGCTCGGAGTATTATTTTCGGAGATGATGTTTACATGTGGATCTTAGCCGAATAACTTTATTCTTGTTATTGGAGAAGTAGGATTATTGTTTTTGGATTCATCACGACAGTAGTGTTGTGCTACCCTTGGAGTAGTTTGAGATGATGATATTATGCTTGGATTATTTGTTGGATATTGCTATGACTTGGATTCTAGTTTGATAGTTGATATCGGAGTAATAGTTATCACAATTATATTTTTGGGGATAAA
The DNA here is from genome assembly GCF_018294505.1 of Triticum aestivum. Lineage (NCBI taxonomy): Eukaryota > Viridiplantae > Streptophyta > Magnoliopsida > Poales > Poaceae > Triticum > Triticum aestivum. The sequence continues at coordinate 439,179,080 of NC_057808.1, forward strand.
TTCCGTCATTAAGTTGGTCAGGTGCCACCGAACCGGGCTTTCTCCAGTGCAACCACATTTGCCTTTATGGGAAGGTCCTTATGCGATGCTATTGTCATGCCTCTCGCCGGTGCCTCCAATGAGGGAAGGTTATGGGCGTGCGGTACCCTGGCCCGGTAAGCAGACATAACCTTGTGTGCCCATAGATGGTATTGAGAGCTCTTGTCCCCGTTTGGGACGGTTTATTGTTTTGGCCACGACGGTGGTCGTTGTGTCTTTGGTAGACACGGGGCCACCTAGGACTAGCCCAGTGGGGAGTGAGTCAGAGTGGCCGGGAGAGTGTCATGGCAGTAGATTGGTTTTGTCGGAACGCCGTTGGTCCACCCGAATGGGAGTGCGAGGCCATGGGTTCCGTGGTGTGGGTAAAGTGCGCTACCTCTGCAGAGTGTGTTTAATATATCGATAGCCGCGTCCTCGGTCATGGGCATGGGTTCATACTAGGTCACACCATTTGATCAACGCTCACATGACGGAATGACTTATAGGTGATTTATATGTTGATATTTTGAGCAGTACAGATTGGCAGGATGTTGATGATGATGTTGGAGACCAAGTGTTGGTCATGGTAGTGTTCGCAGGAAAGATCACCATTTGAGACCAAGTGTTGGTCATGGTTGTGATCGCCGGAAAGATCACCGGTTGGTTACAAGACCACGAGGTTGGTTCGTTTGTGATCCGTGAATGATCACCGTTTAGTTTTGATCACGAGGTGATCGAGATGGTATATTGCTTGGCCGGTTAGCCAAGAGAGATATGGTTATGGAGATCTGAGATGGTCATTTATCAGTATTGTATCAGTTTCATACCATGCTTAGTAGTTGCTTCATCATGGTAGTTGTTAATTAATTAACCTATTAATGCTATGTTATTGTCTTGCCTTGATGTTTATGGTTGTTGTGAGCTTGCAAGTACATTCAATGTACTGACCTGGCGTGTCATGCCAGATTGTAGGTGATGCCATGATTGCTTGATTGCTTGTCGATGGTTGCCGAGTGTGCGAGCTAGATCGTGTCCCAGCCAGAGTCCCTGCAGAGTGGAGTTCACCACCTTCGTCGTTGTTCCGCTGCTACGAGTTGTTTCACTGCTAGCATAGAGCAAGTGTAGTATCGCAGGCGTAGTGTCGCCGTGCTGATGTGCTTCTTTGTAACATCAGACCCTTGTATTATTATTCTTGTAATAAGAGCTGATTTGTTCTATGTCAAGCAGTGTCGTATTCCAGAGACTTCTCCTCGATCTCTAGGCTGGAATACGGGGCGTTCCGGTTTCTCTGAGCTGGGGTGCCACAATATGGGCATCCAGGTTCCGCTATTGGTTACTGATCAAAGAGGTGTCTCGGTCATGTCTACATAGTTCTCGAACCCGTAGGGTCCGCACGCTTAACGTTCGTTGACGATATAGTGTTATATGAGTTATATTATTTGGTGACCGAATGTTGTTCGGAGTCCCGCATGAGATCATGGATATGACGAGGAGTCTCGAAATGGCCGAGAGGTAAAGATTGATATATAGGACGATGGTATTTGGACATCGGAAGTGTTTTGGGACATCGGAAGTGTTTCCGAAGGAGTGAACTGTATCCGGCTCCGTATAATAGTTACAACCCTCAACCACAAGGGCACAATATCCAATCAAAGTAAGGGATGTCCACTGACAGCTCTTTCGGCAAAACGTTACGTCTGGCCTTTATTATTTCAAACCGTTTTTCTGGCCTCCCGCTTCGCGTTTCTAGGCGTGGCTTCCATTGACACGTCTTGTCAAAGCAGAGATCATGTACCCTTATTGCGGGATTCTCATCAATACGGGCTTGGGTAATCCAACCGTGCCTTTCGCACGACCCCTTAGGAATAGGCGAGTTTTAAGGCTTGTGAGGGGGCGCTTGATATTCACTGCCTATATAAGAGGATAAGGACCCATCCTTTTTACCCCACGCCTTCTTCTTCCTCAGCCCTCCCATCCTCGAGCTCCAGTGCCCAAGTTTCAATCTTGTCCATTGCCATCAAACACCCCAGCCATGTCCGGATCTGGTTCTCAAGGCAAGTGGGTGGCCTCCTCCGTGACGGAGAAGGACATCAAAGAGCTCCGGGAGGCGGAATACCCGAGTGCGGACGTCGCGCGCAGGATCCCTGCCAAGAAGCAGGTCATCCCCGCCCCGGAGCCCGGCGAAAGGGTGGTATTTATCCCCCACTTTCTCCGCGGACTAGGATTTCCACTTCACCCTTTCGTCTGCGGCCTCCTGATCTACTACGGGCTAGATTTTCACGATCTAGCCCCAAACTCCTTCCTCCATATCTCGGCGTTTATCGTCGTGTGCGAGGCGCTCCTCCGCTTCCCCCCACTTCGAATTATGTCTCAAAGTCTTCAACGTGAAGCCAAAGGTGGTTGACGGGCAGCATGCAGACTGCAGAGGCGCCATGGTGAGCAAGCTCCCCAACGTCACCTGGCCCAAAGGGGCCTTCATGGAAACTATCAAGATATGGCAACAGAGTGGTTCTACATCATCGAACCCCGTGGCGCCAACTGGGCGGCCACTCCTGAGTTTAGATGTGGACCCATGATGTGGCTCGCGTTGTGGACCAACAAGGGTCTGGATTGGGGGTCGACCGACGAGGTGTTGATACTGCAAAAGCGCATCAAAAACATGATAGAAAAGAACACCAGCCTCACTGACGTGATCCAGGTGATGCTATTCCGTCGGACCCTTCCCTGCCAGCGCCGGCCTCTCCACATGTGGGAATTCAATCCGGAAGGGCCGAGGACCCTACAGCGATTCTTCGGCATGACGCACGAAGAGATCTGGAAGCTGCTTTTCAAGGCCCAGAAGTCGTGGCCGGAGACGACCGACGACATCGGCCTCGACTGCGCTCACCCAGCCACCCCGGTAAGTATTTTGGTCTCCGAACATAACTTAGCTAGCAACTCAAAGGGGTATGCTATGAATTCCATCCTTTGATCAGGGTTGGACAAAGAAGGCAGAGTGGATCAAGTGTCCGGCTCCGCTGCCTGAAAACTCAGCTGATCCTCTGCTAACGAGGATGCTGGTCCCGGCACCGTACCAGGCGCCGGAGAAGAAGGCCAAGAAGAAGAGCAAGGAGGCCAAAGGTGGCCTCCGCCATAAAGGTACTTCGGACGCTGTGTCCGGAGATACTGGAGCTCTCTCCTCCCACGAGGGAGATGAAGACGAAGAGGAGGAGGAGGAAGAGAGCAATTCTCCCCTTAAGGGGCGGAAGAAGAAAAGGGCGGCCTCCGCAGACCTAGAGGCGGAGGCGTCCAAAAGGGGGAAGATATCCCTCTCGGGTGGCTCGGACTCGGATGCCGAAGTCATCCCCCAGCGGCGCCCTAGGGCAAAGCCCCTGGCCGAATCGTAAGCATTCAAAGATACTATACATATATCCGGTCTTTTACAAATTGTAACATATCATTATGTGTTTCAGTCCGGCCCGTGATCTCCCCCAACAATCATCGTCTTCGGGGAACTCTCTGGCGCCGGAGATGGTGGAGAGCGAGACGCCTCCGTGAGCCTCTCCGCCACATGCCGCGGATGACACCGAGGTGTTATCCCAAAGGACCTCGCCGGGCCAGGGAGAGGTGCGGAAGGCCGCCAAGACGGTGCCAGAGGGTAATGCCTCGGCTGTCGAGAACATGGGGGGCACAACCCCCATGGAGACTGACGACGGGGGCCCGGACCAGTCCGGCCCCCAGCCGAATACCACTCCGGAGACCCACACGGCTCCGGAATTGAGCGAGCAACCCCCTTTGAAGGAGGGGGGTGCCGACTCCACCGGCGACCTCCATCAATCCGGAGGCGCCAGACACTTTGAGGGAAGCACTTCGACGTGCTTCCGTCGTGGAGGAGCACTGTACCCTGATGGGTACAGTGGTTGAGAAGGTTCAGTCCACCAAAAGCGGGCTGAACGAAGCCTTCACCAGCCTGTTAACAGGCTTTGAGGTATGCGATGTAATATTCTTAGTCGCTTTTGCATGTGCAAAAAATATGCCTGTGTATAGATAGTAGCCCCTGAGACTCTATTTGGCTTTTGAAAAAAGGCCGAACAGAGGATCAAATATGAACCGGAGATAACATACTTGTCTATTTTGATAAACAGGCTTCACTGTTAGCGGCGACCGCCCAGGCCGCCGAAGTATCCGAGCTCAAGCGGAAGCTAGAGCTGGCCGATGAGGATCTTGTCCGCATCAACAAGTGGTTTGATGAGGCGCAAGGTATGTTTTGAAGAAGTGTGTATACACCTGAAGTAATATGCCAATGTGGAGTCTAATCTCCTGTGTTATCCTGACCATATTTGCAAGTAGTGGGGGCGAGGTCGAGGCCCTGAAGAGCGCCCTTGCGCAAGCCAAGGAACAGGCACGGGTGAGCCAGGCGGCCGCTGACAAAGCGGCTGCGGATTTAAAGGCCGAGCAGGTCACCCGCCGCAAGTATGAGGAGCGGGTGACCGAAGTGGAACAGGAGCTCAAGGATGCCGCCAGCAAATGCGAGACCTTGGAGGAGAAGAGTAAGACACAAGCGGCCGATCTCACCAAGGCTCTACAGGAGGCCAAGGAGGCGCGGACCGAGTCCCGGGCGGCTCGCAAGGAGATCAAGCAAGACAAACAGATAGCGGCTGGTAAGCCTTTTCTTTTACAGAGTATATTTGGCGGTCGGAGATATGCTTTGCTAAGTCGACTATGGAGTGCTCCAGACGCCTTTGCGGATCTCCCAAGGAGTGCTGCCGACACCGCACAGTATTTCCGGGCCCAAGAAGGGAACACGACGGAGAAGCTCTTCTGGTCGCAGTACCTGGCTCCAGAGCGGCCAGCGCTTCTAAACAACCAGATGATGCAGCTGGCGGAGCTGCAAAGGACGTCTGATTTGGCCATGAAGGACATCATAGTCCGGCTATAGCCAGCCGGACCCATTCCTAGCAGCTACTTCGGCCTGGTCAAGCGGCTCGGCGACGCCTTGCCTCGAGTTGAGGCTGTGAAGCGCTCAGCGTGCATAGAGGGTTCACGGATGGCCTTTGCCCATGTCAAGATGCACTGGGCAAAGATGAAGGCCGCCGTCATGGCAGTTGAGGGTCCGGCTGAAAGCAAGGACCACCGCAAGCCGGAGCGATACTTCGAGGACGTCCTGGAGGGTGCCCGTTTAATTGAGGGTCAATGCTCGAAGGATATTATGTTTGAATGAATGTATTCGGGCTGTCCAGACTTTTTGTTATGAAACAAGGCCTTTGTAATATACTTGTGCGTTTATCTGAAATATTTTCCTCCTGTGCGGTCGGTTTTATTTCTGAAAGTTAGCCAGTCGTCGGCTCCAGCCCCCACGTAGATACTACGGGGGTGTTCGGAATAGCACATGACCACACTTGACCCAACGTCTTGGTCTGTAAAGGAGGTGACCGTGCAGCGCACTAGGCAATCAGACTATACGACTTTATCACTCTCACTTAGCCATAGGAGTTTAACAATGCGACTATGAGCTCGCCCCTAGTGCGCGTGCGGCTCTCCAGACTTGGATGCTTTAGTCGCGTGATCGGGTAGATGCCAGTCCTTCGTATAATACGGAACAAAAAATCGCAAAAGATTTAGTAAGTCACCGAACCGCTGACCAGCTCTCGCTATATCATGACAGTCAGTTTTCGGCTTTCTCTACTGAGGTGTTTTACCGGATGAACCAGAAACACAATCGCAGTAGTTCTCCCTTTACTACCTTAGCCGAACGAGCGGAACGTAAGGTGGTAACCACAGGAGCCAGGCAACCCAACTATTGACCAAAGACATGATTCGGAGCCGATGCATATAATGCGGTATTCGGGACGCCAAAGTATACTATAAAGGTATTCAGTCTTTTATTTTTGAAAAATATATGTGGCCGAATAGAGCCCCTGGCAATTTATGCTGAGGTGTATATGTCAATTTGTCGTGAAGACAGAATACAGGTTATGAAATCAGCCAATAACGAATAAGGTTGGGCAACACTGTTTCCGCTAAAGTCTGATTGATAAGTCAAACGTGTTCTTACAGAATGCCACAATCATCAAGGCTATTTTACATGCCAAGAATTTGAGAACAATGGAAAGCTGTATACAGGTCCTAAAAAAGGTAGTCTTGAAGATCCTTTGGACACCATGCCGCACGTCTGCGCCACTTTTCACCTTTGGTGTAGAATCCATTGAGAGGATCAACGATCGAGTATACAGAAGGGGCCTGGGAAAGGGCCCTTTGTACCACTGAAAAGTGAGTTGGGTTTTAAAGAACTTGAAAAAAAAGAAAACAGAGAAAAAAGGGGGATTACTAAGGTCCAAATAGGGCCGAGCCGTATTGTGGACTTTGTCCTTAATGTGCCTTCGTCCCTGCGCATGGTATTTTTAGTGCGTAGTTATGTACGCGCGGTACGTATGCCGTGATTAGGTGGGGGTTTTGACAGAGGCGGAATTCTAATCAAGTTCTGGATGAACCGAACTGATGTTCTGCAGTGTAGACCAGACTCGTTTGACAGTGTCCGGGGGCTTGATGGCCGATAAAGTATTCGGCTTGATAATGCCACCCTGTGCCTCAGCCGCGAGGGCCGCGGTATGCTCCTCAATACGGAAGGAGCGCTCCATGTTTCCATTGACTGTTATGATGCCGCGTGGTCCGGGCATCTTGAGCTTTAGATAAGCGTAGTGCGGGACTGCATTGAAACGGGCGAAAGCGGTTCGTCCGAGCAGTGCATGATAGCCACTGCGGAAGGGGACGATGTCGAAGATCAAGTCTTCGCTTCGGAAATTATCCGGTGAGCCGAAGACTACTTCCAGCGTTATGGACCCTGTGCAGCAGGCCTCTACGCCGGGTATCACTCCTTTAAAGGTGGTTTTAGTGGGCTTGATTCTTGACAGATAAATACCCATTTTGCGGACAGTGTCCTGATAAAGCAGGTTAAGACTGCTGCTGCCGTCCATAAGGACTCGCATAAGATGGAATCCGTCGATGATTGGATCAAGGACCAATGTTGCCGAACCTCCATGACGGATACTGGTCGGATGGTCTCTGCGGTCAAAAGTGATCGGACAACACTACAAAAAAATACACTTCCGTGATGATACATGTTTGTCAGAGTAGGTCACGATTTCTGTCATGCATGTACATCCATGACAAATTTATGACAGAATCAAGATAGTCATACCTGTGCTGTCGTAGAAGTGTTCCATGACATTACCAAAATTATCATCACGGAAGTGTCCACTTCCATGACGATAAATCGTGCGTCATAGAAGTGCTTTCGTCAAGGGTGACCGACACGTGGCATCCACCATATCGGGACGCCGTTAAGCTATCGGGTCCGGCTTTGGATCCGATAACCCGCTAACAGCCACGACCAATGCCGATTTTCCACATGTAAAATTCTCATTGGCGGCACAGGTGTCACTCATCGAACGGGCGAGATGCGCCTGTGATACGTTGACACGTGGACCGGCCAAAAAGTGGCCCATAAAGATTAAATGGGCCGGCCCAACTAAAGGCCCAGAAGATTTAGCGGACCATAATGGGCTGGCCCAGCTAAAGGCCCACAAGATTTTGCAGACCATAATGGGCCGGCCCAGCTAAAGGCCCACACGATTTTGAGGACACTAATGGGCGGGCCCGTTAACATGCTGCCATGTTTTGGGCCAAATGCCGGCCCATATTTGATCCGGTCCATAAACAACCTGCCATGTTCCGGGCCAATAAAGGCCCATATGAGATCCAACCCATTAAAAGCCTACCACGTTCTGGGCCAAATTACGGCCTAGATCAGATCCGTCCTAAAAGTGCGTTAAGTCGACTAGAGGGGGGGGGGTGAATAGGCGATTTTTATTAATTCTTCACTGAGGAATTTCAGGTTGAGGAAATTCATTAGCGAAGAACTACTTGTAGCGGAATAAGTACTCAGATGCAAACATAACAGAACATAAGCATGGTCATCATGATGAAATGAAAACACGCACAGAGTACAGAAAGCGTAAACACAGGATAAATAGGATGAAGACAAACAGACTGAAGAAATTGACCTGAGGAAATTGAGAAAGTCTTCAGTCAAAGTCTTCAAACAAATATGAACAAGCACACAACACAGTAATGAGGAAATGAAAGAGTTGAGGAAATAGAACCAGTAGGCTTGGTGAAGATAATGATTT